>NC_041403.2:130870010-131075010 GCF_900747795.2 Erpetoichthys calabaricus
TCCAGAGCGCTGTTAAAGACTCATTGCAAGTTATCGCAAACGCTTGATTGCAGTTATTGCTGCTAAGGGTGGCCCAACCAGTTATTAGGTTCAGGGGGCAATTACTTTTTCACACAGGGCCATGTAGGTTTGGATTTTTTTTTCTCCCTAAATAATAAAAACCACCATTTAAAAACTGCATTTTGTGTTTACTTGTGTTATATTTGACTAATGGTTAAATGTGTTTGATGATCAGAAACATTTTGTGTGACAAACATGCAAAAGAATAAGAAATCAGGAAGGGGGCAAATAGTTTTTCACACCACTGTAGATAGATAGATAGATAGATAGATAGATAGATAGATAGATAGAGTCATATGAAAAAGTTTGGGAACCCCTCCCCCCAGCCTTGACTCTCTAAGAAGGCAAGGAAGAATTCCCAAAAAAACCCTTGTAGGGAAAAAATGGAAGAAACCTTGGAAATGGCAGTTCAAAAAGAAATTAAAATCAAATACAAATTAAATTAAATTGATATTAAATCAAATGTGAAAAACTGGCTGTGCAAAAATTTGGGTACCCTTGTAATTTTGCTGATTTGAATGCATGTAACTGCTCAATTCTGATTACTTGCAACACCAAATTGACTGGATAAGCTTGTTAAGCCTTGAACTTCATAGACAGGTGTGTTCAATCATGAGAAAATGTATTTAAGGTGGTCAATTGCAAGTTGTGCTTCCCTTTGACTCTCCTGTGAAGAGTGACAGCATGGAATCCTCAAAGCAACTCTGAAAAGATCTGAAAACAAAGATTGTTCAGTATCATGGTTAAGGGGAAGGCTACAAAAAGCCATCTCAGAGGTTTAAACTGTCAGTTTCAACTGTAAGGAATGTAATCAGGAAATGGAAGGCCACAGGCACAGTTGCTGTTAAACCCAGCAGGTCTGGCAGGCCAAGAAAAATACAGGAGTAGCCTATGCGCAGGATTGTGAAAATGGTTACAGACAACCCACAGATCACCTCCAAAGACCTGCAAGAACATCTTGCTGCAGATGGTGTATCTACAATTCAGTGCAATTTGCACAAAGAACATCTGTATGGCAGAATGATGAGAAAGAAGTTCTTTCTGCACTCACGCCACAAACAGAGTCGCTTGTTGTATGCAAATGCTCATTTAGTCAAGCCAGATACATTTTGGAACAAAGTGCTTTGGACTGATGAGACAAAAATTGAGTTATTTGGTCATAAGAAAAAGCACTTTGCATGGCGGAAGAAGAGCAATTGCTACCCACTTTCAAATTTGGTGGAGATTCCATCATGCTGTGGGGCTGTGTGGCTAGTTCATGGACTGGGGCCCTTGTTAAAGTCGAGGGTCAGATGAATTCAACCCAATATCAACAAATTCTTCAGGATAATGTTCAAGCATCAGTCACAAAGTTGAAGTTACACAGGGGTTGGATATTCCAACAAGACAATGACCCAAAACACAGTTCGAAATCTACAAAGGCATTTATGCAGAGGGCGAAGTACAATGTTCTGGAATGGCCGTCACAGTCCCCTGACTTGAATATCATCAAAAATCTATGGGATGATTTGAAGCAGGCTGTCCATGCTCGGCAGCCATCAAATTTAACTGAACTGAAGAAATTTTGTACAGAAGAATGGTCAAAAATACCTCCATCCAGAATCCAGACACTCATCAAAGACTATAAGAGGCGTCTAGAGGCTGTTATATTTGCAAAAGGAGGCTCAACTAAGTATTGATATAATATCTCTGTTGGGGTGCCCAAATTTATGCACCTGATTAATTTTGTTATGATGCATATTGCATATTTTCTGTTAATCCAATAAATTTAATGTCACTGCTGAAATACTACTGTTTCCATAAGGCATGTCATATATTAAAAGGAAGTTGTTACTTTGAAAGCTCAGCAAAAACAAAAATCCAAAGAATTAAGATGGGTTCCCAAACTTTTTCATATGACTGTAGATAGATAGATAGATAGATAGATAGATAGATAGATAGATAGATAGATAGATAGATAGATAGATAGATAGATAGATAGATAGATAGATAGATAGAAAACTTTATTTATTCCCAGGAGTAAAATCTGGCTTTTTATAGAAGCTCATTAAATAAATAAATACAATTATACATACATACATACATAGATACACTTTGGTCTGAACACATACTGGAATCACTGTAAAGCAAGAAAATTAAAAAGAAAAAAACTTTTGACTTGGCTGTCCTAGTCCCATTGAGGCATTATGCAGATGTATTGCTATTGGTATAAAGCAGCCCCAGTAACATTTTTGACACACTTCTGCTGAATAATTCGTTGACTGAAAGTCCTCAGTGTTAGTCTGTCACAGAGAGGATGTGCAGAATTGTTAATAATTGGACTCATTTTTGTTTTAATTCTTTCCTTCTCTACAACTTTGCTTTCTGTAATTGAGCTAGCCCTTCAATTAGCTTGTTGTTTTGGTGGGCCTTTCTTGAAGTGATGTTACCAGCACAGAACAGCTTATGAAATTGCACTGGTCATCATAGAGTAATAGAAGATGTGAAGGATGTCACCTCCCACATTAAAAGAATGCAGTTCTTCTAAGAAAAAAGAGCCTGTGCTGTCCCTTCTTATAAAGTTCCTCTGTGTTCCGAGACCAGTCCACCCTGTCATTAATGTAGACCCTTAAGTTCTTGAAGGAGTGGACCACCACTACATCCACTGCTTGAATGGTGACTGGACATAGGGGTTCTGTGGTGTGGCGGAAGTAATTTCCTTGGTTTTATGAATGTTAAGATCCAGGCAATTCTCTTTGTACCAAAAACATACAGTACTTCTCCACCTGACTCTTATTCTCTGTCTCGTTTCCTTTATCAATACACCCCATAAATGCAGAATCATCTAAGAGTTTCTGCAAGTGACATGATCTGGTGTTATATTTGTGGTCAGAGGTGTACACAGTGAAGTGAAAAGGTGACAGGACTGTTCCTTATGGTGCTCCAGTGTTGCTCTCATCCGTATCAGAAACACAGTCCATGAGTGTGAGCTGCCTGACATACAGGCCATTATCCAGGACACCAGAGGATGAGTTTACACTTTAACAGGGATGGCTGGATGATGTGGGAGGCTATGGAGAAATCAAAAACATAATCCTCACAGTGATGCCAGCTTTGTCCATTTGAGAATAAGCCTTGAGGAGCAGATGGATAATTACATCCTTCACTCCAGTCTTTGTCTGATAGGCAAAATGCAGTGGGTCCAACTGGTCTACCACAAGAGGACTTGTATTGTCCAGGACTAGTCTCTCAAAGGTCTTTGTGATGTGAGCTGTAAGTGCCCCTGGTCTGTAGTAATTAGGTGAAGAGGCACCTGCCTTCTTTTGAACAGGAACAATGCAGCATTTTTTTCACAGCAGTGGCACTTTCTGAAGCCTTAAGGACAAACTATACAGGTGACAGCGGACACCTCAAAGATGCTCAGCACAGGCCTTAAGAACTCAAGGACTGACTCCATCTGGTCCCACAGCTTTTCCTGTGTGCAGCATCCTCAGTTATCTCCTTACTTGCTCTTCAGTTATGGACAGTCCACACTGATGGTCAGAGGTTGAGTTGTCACTGGCCATTTCAGTTGACATGGTAGGAGTTTTTGATGTAGTAGGAATGGTGTGAGGAGTGGTATGGAGACTGGTCATTGCAAGGTGGCAGTGAGAGGAAAAATATTTTTTTAAAAATGTTTTCATTGTGTTAGCTTTGTCTGCATCCCCTCCTAGCACCTGAGCCCTGGATTGTTAGAGTCGCAAAATTATACCCAGACCATGTGACAGTGCAGGTCAGCTCCATGCTCCCACTTATGTTTCAGAGCCTCTTGAACCTGACACTGTTGATAGTCATGGCCAGCAGATGGGGCATGAGCTTGGCAGATGGGGACAAACACACAAAGCAATGGGTAGGTGCAAAAGTGCGCTAGTGCTTTTATTAAAGGCAGTCCAAAACAGTGATCAAAAGTGCAGTGCTTTCAAGTGGCAATAACTACGTAATCCATAAAACAGTGGAAATCTGTGGGATTAAAAACAAGACTTAAAATGAAGTGAAACCAACGCCACAATCAGCAGGTCATTGTTCCTTCCAGACTTAGACGAGCTGAACTTCCACTTCATCTCTCCACAGCTCACCCATAGCTCAATCAGCTGTTGGAGATACTAGCAACCATGGTCCTTTCCTCCTGAACCCCGTCTTAGCCGCCTCGAGCAGCATCATCCAGACCGTTCGGTATCATTTGTCCTCCTGTCTTCCTTCAAGCTCTTGCAGTCATCTCTCGGATCCCTGGGGAGGATGCCACCTTGATTACACCTGCTCCTCAAGGATAGTCAGAGGGCACAATCCATCCCTAGAGCACCAAAGCTTTGCTCCTACACTGGGCAAACGATCACGCTGCCTTTCCCCACACAGGCTGGCTGGCTGGACCTGCCTCTCCATCTACTACTGTTCTCATTGGTCTTCTACTCTTCGTTCTCAGTCTTTCTCTGTTTTCCTTTTCTCAAGCCGGCCCTCTGTGGGTGCAGCGTCTCAATTGTGCACCGCAGAAAGCCAATGAAGCATTGAGACAGACCGCAACCTCACATGCAGGTGCATCTCGCCCCAATTTCTCCACCAACTCCCTGCAGTGGCATGAGCATGCACACCCATGGAGAGTGAGCCAGGCAATTAATTATTTATTTATTAAAAAGGCCCTCTTTTTCTAAGCCATGGATATGCTATACCACAGTCCATTCTGGACATCCATCATGTTTATTCTGAGTGAGTTTGTTTTCTATTTTAGCTTTATACTGCAAAAACATGATTACAATTCTTTGAATAAAAGTAAGATGACTGTAGGAAAGATACATTTATCACCTCTAGAGCCATCTGTTAGCAAGGAGCTAAGTGTTTATTAAACTTTGATGACAAGATTAAAATCACCTCTCAGCATGAAATAAATAAGCAGCCAGGAGAAAAGTAATTAACTTAGAAAAACTCATTAGAATTGATCAATGTGCTAACTGCAAGGAAAGTGCAAAAAAGAAGAAGAAAGCTGACATGATTTCCAACAGCTCACACGGACTATAGAAACTAACACAAGAAAATTCATGGATGATAAATGAAGAACCCAATAATGAATGTCAAGGTTCAAATGAGAATGCAGCAGGGAGGAGGGAAATGAGTGTTTTCATCTTCAGTCAATCAGATGACATTCAATTGTCAACCATCCATCAGGAGTTCTGCCAGGACACAAAGCATATAGTTGATCAGATGCCTGAAACAGTAAGTTGATGTGGTGAAATTTGATGTTTAAAGGAATTATTAATAGTGAGCTTAACTAGACAAGTATTTTTTAAATTTGTGTAAGCTGAAAGGTAGGCTGTTTGAAAGAATATTATTCAGTACATGAGTTTGTATCCAGATACAAATGAAGAAAAGTAAATAAAGAACAGGTTCAGGTGTGGAAATTTCAATCATGTTTGCATTGGCATTTGCCAAAAACAACTGAATAGTTGGTGCATAGAGGAAGAGAAGTGCAGTTGGATGTAGGACAACTACAGTCAAATCTGGGAGAAAACGGAACATTGCTGAATTTCATGAGGTAGTGAAGTCTTTAAACTGTGAAGTATAAAATGTCCTGCATGTGAAAGAGAGAAACAAAAATATCAAAGGGCCTCCCTTTGTACATTTATATTGAATAAAGTGTTACTTGTTGTGTACTGGAACTAGTCGATCCTAAAGAGCTGACGCAAATGTGTGGTAATTTCTCTCACTGTAAATAATAATAATAATAACATTTATATAGCACTTTCCTAACTACTCAAACCAATTTATATAGACAGTGGGGAACCACTTCAACCACCACCAATGTTTACCATCCACCTAGTATGATTAGATGGCAGCCATTTTTGGGCCAGTACACTCGCCACACATTAACCATTAGGTGGGGACGGTGTGAGAGAGATATTTAGCCAATTAGAGACATGGGAAAATTAGGAGACCAGAATGGACAAGGCTGAAACTGGCAATTTAACCAGAATATTGGGAATCCTTTTTACTACAGAGAGTCATGACCTCGGTTTTATGTCTCCTCTGAAGAACAGGGCAATCTTTTTTTGATATATATTATTTTGTTTGACGAAAATAACATTCCATAAAATTAACTTATACAACAAGTGCAGGTGAACATACATACAAACAACTCAAATTTAACAAAACAGAATTCAACCCCAACCATAGAGAAAGAGAGGAGAGCCAACAGAAATGGCAAATCTTTAGAAAGAACAAAGAATGAAGAATGTCCTTTTCTCCAATATAAATCCATCCATTATCCAACCCGCTGAATCCGAACACAGGGGTCTGCTGGAGCCAATCCCAGCCAACACAGGGCACAAGACAGGAACCAATCCCGGGCAGGGTGCCAACCCACCGCAGGACACACACAAACACACCCACACACACACTAGGGCCAATTTAGAATCGCCAATCCACCTAACCTGCATGTCTTTGGACTGTGGGAGGAAACCGGAGCGTCCGGAGGAAACCCACGGAGACAAGGGGAGAACATGCAAACTCCATGCAGGGAGGACCCGGGAAGCAAACCCAGGTCCCCAGACCTCCCAACTGCCAGGCAGCAGCGCTACCCACTGCGCCACCGTGCCGCCCTCCAATATAAATGCTTATTCTAAAATTGTATTAATTAGATCTTGCAATATTTTTAAAAAGTTTTGAACAGATCCTTGAACATCAGTTACCCACTTTATTATAAAAGGTGGGTTGGGATTTTTATAGTTAAGCAGGATAAGTCTAAGAGCTAGTAGTGTGGTGTAAGCGATTACAATCAATTTGTCCTTCTCCACTTTAAGCCCATCTGGGTGTACACCAAACACAGCTGTTCATGGGTTAGGAGTGACTGTGACACCAAGGCTGTCTGACAGGCATTCAATGATTTTTGTTAATCTGCTGCTCTTCCAAAACATGTGGCTCAGTGAGGCTGGAGCTAGATTGTAACGTTCACAGATTGGATCTTGCACTGGATACATTTTGGGCAATTTTAAATGAGATAAATTTGATCAATGAAACATTTTAAGTTGAATGATTGAGTGCTTTACACATATAGAGATAGAGTGTATTCTATGCATGGTTGCCTTCCACTACTTTTCTGAGATATTAAGTGAACAATCATTTCCCCACCATACCTAGGAATCTTTGGAAAGGAAGAGATTTTAATATGTTTTTATATATTATTGAGATGTTGTCTGAGTCCTGAGTCATCTTTTGAATGTGTAGGTGTCTTGAATTCCAAAAAAATGAGATTATAATTGAGTCTAATTTCTTAAAGAACAATTATATATTTTGAGATGATGTGGAATTGAAAAAGAAGCTTGAGAAGGTATTTCATCTTGATAGTAATGATTCTCCCTGCTAATGGCAGATGGAGGGTAGACCATCTGTTCATATTTTGTTTGTTTTTTTCCATACTGATAGGAAAATTGTGTTGCAAAAGGTCTTTATATTTACTTGTGATATCTAACCCTAGATATATAAACTGTTCTGGTCAAACAAACAGATAGATGACCAGTTTAATATTCTGTGCTACAGAGACAACTGGAAAAAGCAAACTTTTATTCAAATACATTTTAAGTCCAGATATCTTTTGAAATTCTGCTGGTGCATTAAGGACTACTGGTAAAGATGTTTGATGGTCTGATATATACATTACTATATCATCTGCATCTTTTCAAGTCCTTTGATAATCCCCTCTTTAATTCATTTCAAAAGTTAATAGCAAATGGCTCAATAGCAATTTGAAAAAGCAATTTTTACAGCACAGTGTCCCCGTCACTGCACTGGGACATTTATCTACAATCAGATCACAGGGTAAACACCCCCTGCTGGACACACGAGCACCTACTTCAGTACCCAAGCTACCCAACTACCAACTACCCAAGCTTTTCCAGGTCTCCCGTCCAAGTACTAGTTGGGGCCAAATGTGCTTAGCTTCAGGTGACTTAAGACTCCATATGAGAGTAAGTCACCACAATTCTTTGAGCATTTCACTACATGGTTAAGGTTGTTGCTGGTTGAATGTCTGTCAAACTGAAGTTCTGGAGAGTTTCCACTGGGCTCATGTCCACTTTTGATACTGCTCCATTTATTCAATTTTCACCCACTCACTGCTGCACCACACATTAAGAATGGCAAGGTTGTTGGTGCCCATCATTCATCCAGCAGTTCCTGCACCAACATAACAAGGACATAAAAAGTAAATTAAAATGTCAGGTGCTGTTGTGTTTCAGACATGCCAACATGGCATTAGGCCTTTAAAGAAAACAAAAAGTGTCATAAAATACATAAAAAATGCAAGCTTTTTTGAGGGGAATGTCAAACCCTGGATAACCACAAAAGAGCAAACACAGGATCTTTATAAATAAAAGATTTAACCACAAGGGACTGCTTGTTCTTCCATACTTTATAGGGCTGAGGGCAGCCCCTTAATGGTGATAGGCAGGTGGTCCTGCCTCTTTGTGAACTATCAATAAGACATTTAGAACATAGTAGAAGATACATAGACACGTAGCAACTAAATGACCAACAATATTAACATAAACAGAAGAATCCGAAATAAACAAAAAAGTCATTAAAAAGAAATTTGAACCCCAGTCACTGCTGAATGAATCATAACTGGTGGCCAGTGTGAAGCACAAAAAGGTTCATATCTAATATTAGAATAATTTTGACAAGAACGGGCCATTTAGCCTGAACAAGTTCAACAATCCTATTCACACATATTCTCAAAAATAATTTGAAGGCCCTTAAAGTCCTATTCTCTACCACTCGTCTTCATAATTTATTTTCTGTGTCAAAGGTCTTTTATGTGAAGAAAACATCTTTAATATCACTGATTCCTGAGGCACACCACCTTTCATCACCTGATTCTATAAATGTTCTTCTCACCATAACAGTCTGTTCCAAGTATTTCAGGCAATTTTGTATCCATCTATATACAGTACAGCACCCCCAAAATTCCAGCCTTATAGTTTGATCACTAACCTTTCATGTAGTACTTTATCAAAACCTTTGCAAAAATCAAGATAAATTATGTCATATATACAGTACCTTTCTGATTGTATGCTTCTGTTGCTTCCTCATTGAACTTCAACATATTAGTGAAACATGACCTTCCTCATCTGAACTCATGCTGACTATTTGCTGATACACCAGGGGCCTTATTTATAAAACCTTGCTTAGATTCCATGCTAAAATTTTGCTTACAATAGAAAGGCAGAAACAGTGTATATATATACACACACACATAACAAAAAGGATTTATAAAACAGTATGATTGCTGGGTCCCACACCAACTTCCTTTATAAATCTCAATTCAACTTAAAAGAATGTGCTCCTGTATGCACTTTTAGCCACTCTCTGTCACATCCCACCAGTGACCATGAATGGCTTTAAACATGCCCTTTTTAAATATTCATGACCTAATCGGCATATAAATTTGCCCATGTCTCTGAGTGATGTCTTTACTTTTAAATCATGGAAGAACACAGAAAATGACACTTCAGTGAAAGTGAACTCGAGGTATTACTGGCATTTGGCAGAATTTAAGGAGTGGTCAGGGGTCCTAACAACAGATACACTATGTTACCAAATTAAGTCTCAAATAAAGAGTATTTTTTCATCAGTTTTTAAAGCCATAGTTAATGTAAATATTTTAATCAATGAATTAGATGCAAGGTGCTGGATCAGCACTACTGTCTCATAGTAAGCAGTTTGAGAGTTCTCCTTGCATGGAGTTTGCATTTGGGTCCACATGGGTTTCCTCCCACAGTCCAAAGACATGCAAGTTAGGTGAACTGGCAATGGTAAATCGCCCCCAATATACACCCTGCAATGGCCTGTCTAGGTGTTGTTCTTTCAACATGAATATGTTGTGACAATATTTTACTCTTTTACACACCCAGAAGACACTCTCATCAGCAAACAGATCCTTAATAGTTAGCATGAACAAATAACGGTAGTGTGTGTGGTTGTAGCTTATGCCTGCAGTACAAACAATGGGGTGAAGGTCGCTTGCCAAACCCCATGGCCTGCACTACATGCCAGCCACTTCGCGTCTCTGTCGCTCGTGTTGTGAAGAGGAGGGTTGAACACACCCCAAGGATAAATGGTGATACCATGGGAAACAAATACATTTTTTTTTACCTTCTCTTTGCTTGATCAACTGTTGGCTTGCTATCTGCATCTAGTGCAGCGCTTCAGACATTTAAAAGCCTGTACAGAAGATGTCCTTTTGTCTCACTGCCTTGTCTCTCTTCTCCCCCAGACATCTTCTGCTCTTGTGGGGGGTCCCGGTCCCAAGGCGCACCCCTATGAAGAAGAAGATTTTCTGTTCTTTTAATTGAAAGAAGGAGCTGTGCACACGGGTACACACAGAGCTCGAATCACTCCTGAAAGAGACTTATGTTTTTCGGAAGTGTTTGAATAACGTTTCTGTCTCTAAAATCTCCTGTGTATCTGTGCAACTCTGTGACCCAAGCGTGACAGCGTATGTGGATTTCACTATCACCAACAATAAATCTTTTAATTCTTGCGGATACGCCTCTTCACTGGGACGAAACACTACTTTTCCCTGATGGCAACACAAATTAGACGATCTACAAGTCTCCGGATTAAAGTTTAAATCCAAACAATATATTTGATCTCTTTTCACTGTTCCGTTATTTTACCGAGTAATAATTTCCATTAGTTTGTGCTACTGCGATCTTCACTATCATTTTTTTGAGACTTTCGAATTTTCGTACTTCCAAAATCTTTAACCTGCTCTGCATGTGTATCGCGCCAACGTTTTTGAATTCCTTACAATGCTCTACTTTGTCATCTACTCTTTGTCTTTTATTTCTGGCCCCCAGTGTGGTTAAATCTCTTGGCACAAAGTCTTGTCTCGCAGGACATGAAAGTGTCTCTCCTCAAAAGATCACATCTCGTCACAGGATAAAGAGTTTCGTCTCCCAAGATTTTTTTATAAAATAGAGAGACGTGTTTGAATGCACATTTTATTTAGGCTATTATTATTATTAGCTAATCAAAATCTTCCCTACTAAAATCAAACACAACAGTTTTACTTTTGAATACTAGGGAGCTCCGTCCCCTGCTCGCTTCACTTGCCAACCCCTGTGTTTGGTTAATCCATCTATCCATTATCCAACCCACTATATCCTAACTATAGGGTCACAGGGGTCTGTTGGAGCCAATCTTAGCCAACACAGGGCACAAGGCAGGAAACAAACCCCGGGCAGGGCACCAGCCCACCACAGGGCGTACACACACACACACACCAAGCACACACTAGGGACAATTTAGAATCGCCAGTCCACCCAACCTGCATGACTTTGGACTGTGGGAAGAACCCGGAGCACCCGGAGGAAATCCACGCAGACACGGGGAGAACATATAAACTCCACGCAGGGAAATAAACCCAGGTCTCCTAACTGCGAGGCAGCAGCGCTACCCACTGCGCCACCGTGCCACTGTTTGGTTAATCGGATATACAATTTTAAAAGCTTTTTTTTTCTTTGGAATTGTTTCAGTTTCATTAGTTGCACTTTTACTTTAAAGGTTTATTAAAAACAATATTTGGAATTATCTTTTCTTCAAGATCGCATAGAATTTTGAATCCGTTTTTGGAGACACATTGTGGCAACGCAACATATAACTGCCCGTGAGTGAATATTGTTTCTGTTTCTCTAATAAATAATCCGTCATCATAAATATACACCTGACCGAATTGTGTATTCTTTGAAATTAAACTTGTCATTGCTTTAACTGTTGTGGGACCACAGATTCTCATAGCGTATGGTCCATTATTGTGTCACAAAAGTTTTACTTGAACAATTGCCGACTTCATAACCCCAAACACAACTGTCTAGCACCCTTTCCAACCCTCCTTCTCCGGGTCTCGCCTCCCCCTTACCGCATCAATCAGTACCCCGCTATCAGTCTTATGTGCTGTACTCCACCCCCCTCAATCAGACCTATCAGTCACTTAAAACAAAAAAGGCTTCAACCTGGCTGGGACGCTACAATACTTTCGAATTGTACTGCTTTCATATTTTGTACCTTCTCTGCATGTGTATCGCACCATCGTTTGTTTGAGCCTTTCGAATTCCACTGCTTTCATAATCTCTTATCTGCCTTTTTTTCTCTCCAACGTTTTTGAGTCTCTTTTCTCCACGCTGCTCTTTCTTCTTTGCATCTTTTCATCTAGAACGTATTGTCCTTATACGCTTTATATGTGCTGAGAGCACATGATCTGTGTGTGCTACGGATTTACAATTTAAACAGATTGTTGTTTTCATGGGAATTGTTACATATGCATTATTTTCACTTTTACGTTAAAAACTTTTGTAAAAACAATACTCGTCCTTTATTTCCGGCCCCGTGCATGGTTACATCTCTTCCTCGTAAGAAGTATAGCGCTGCTCGCGTTGTGGGGGCGGTCGGCTGAACGCATGCTAAGGATATGCTGTGGGATCATCAGCTGTCTTTCTGCTGCTGGCGAGCTGCCTGTTCTGCTTGTCTCATGTTGTTGTTTTAAGAGCTGGGAGCACATGATGCATGTCTGCCAAAAGCAATCCAACAACTGCTTGGTTAGATGTTTGTGGACTTGTTTTAAATGATGGCTCACTGCCTTATCTCGTGTGACGTTGTAAAAACAATAATTGTCCTTTATTTCTGGCCCCGGGCATGGTTAAATCTCTTTCTTGCAGGATGTATAGCGCTGCTCCCATTGTGGAGGGGGGGGAGGGGGGGGGGCTAAGGGCAGCTGCTGTTGCGTCGTGTCTTGCAAGAATTTCATGTTCTATATCCCCGCGAGACGCTCCGTGGCCATTCTCTTTTGTCTCGCGGGTCTTTTATTTGCCTTCCATGTTGATCACGTATCGTCTCCTAGTCATTCCATCCCACAGGATTTTCTTTTACAACAGAGAGATACTCTGCGTCAAAATAATATGAAATGTATGATAATATCATTACAAGATCCTAATGGTGCAATCACATTTTGTCCTCTAAATCTACACTGATTATTACATAATTCTAAATCTAGACTGGATTCTCCACTTATTGGTGCTTTAACATACTGATACTCTAATTTATTATTTTTTTTATCTTCTGCTACTATTTATTAACTGCATTTATTTATTTATTTATCATCTTATTTTCTTATTGCCTACATATACAGTGAAAATCGTTTAACACGAAACTGAGGGGACTGAAATATTTTTTCATGTTAAAAGAATTTTGTGTTAAAGGATGTTACAAAAAAAAAAAACATGCAGTATATTCAACAAAATTAAGTTTATTAGAGTACATTTTATTTACATAGATATGTATATATGCATGTATTTAATAAAAATGGGAGCATTCTGAGATCTCGCTTGTTTGAACCAAACAAGTAAAGCCGTCTCTAAATCCTCATGCTTGGCCGTTCTCATCCATTTTCGCTCTGGCTCAAACTTACTCCGTTCAAACATTTCCTTAATTTGCTCTCTTTTTTTTTTTAATTACTGTATTGTTGATAATGTAGAGATAGCAATATCAAAATCTTTACAGATTTCCGTTTTCGTCTTCTGTTTTTGATCAACAGCCTTAAGAAGCTCCATCTTCATTTTAAGCGAAATAGCAGTTTGCTTTCCCCCTGAGCTCTTTGCCATTGTGCTCATAAAAAAAATTCTTCTAAAATAGAAAAAAAAAACGCGAACCAAACTCACTGATTTTTACTCACACTGCGATGTACTCGTCACCGAATTCCAAAGCTAATTGATGAGAGATGAGATGTTTTTGTGTGGCGTTTGTAGGGGTGGAGGGTGAAAGTAGCTTAGATAAACAAAATTGGCTCGTGTCAGAGGCTATTCCGAGGGTATTTCAAAGCCAAGTTAGCCTCCTTTCTACGAAACATGTGAAACCACCTCTCTTTCATTTCACACCCCTCTTAAATCTCGCCTGCACAGCTGGTGTTTTCCGTATTTTGTTCATTCTCAGAAGGGAAATCTTTTCGTGTTAAGCGATTTTCGTTTCGTGTTAAGAGAAAAAAATGCATGAAAATACATAGTAGTTTGTCGGGACCGTTGTATTATTTCGTGTTAACCGATATTTCATCTTAAGCGTTTTCGCGTTAAACGTATTTCACTGTAATTCCCTAACCTCTGCATATATGGCACAAGAACTCCATGCACATGCAGTTCTCTAATCTAATCTAAACTAATCTATAGCATATATAAGGGCTATTTCTGCTAATTACATGTATGTTATGTATTTGTTTATTTTTTGTTATTTATTCATTATTATTCTTATCTGGTTTGATTTTGTTTTTCTTTTAATGTAACTGTTTCTTTGACATTTGTTGTTGTTAGAGTTCTTATCAAAGCCAAACATTCTCAGTAAAATGTGGTTCACCATTTAATTAAAAAGACTTGCATTCAAATTCTTTTTTACATAAATTGAAACTCTCCCAGCTTTTCAGTTTTGTTTATCGTTTTTAAATAATGTGTATTCATACATTTTATTTTCATTCCTCATATCACAAGTATGTGCAAATACATCTAGGTTACTTGTTTAACTCTTAGAACTCTTAGCATTAAGGCAGCCAATTTTTAATATATCATTTGCTTTAATTTGACTTTTTAGCAATATACAAGAACAATCAATGTTATCTTGTAAACTTGTATTTATACTACTGTCTGTCCCTTTGTTATGCCAGTTTTGAAAATATGAAACAGCCTGAAAGGTCTACAACTCAGATACTTACTGCTTACCCATTTACCAGTCTTCAGAAACGTGAACACACAGGTATAATAGACAGTCTGTGCATAGTATAGTCCTGGCAGAAACAGCACTATAGTAGGAGTGTACCTTAGTGGCTGATGGCCCAGGGGCCTAGTGGGAACAATCTGGCTAATGATTGTATAGTCTATGTGCTACACAGGTCAATGTGAAAAGAAAAGAATTTTCTGCTATATCCCAATCTTAATACATAATTTGCCTGCCTCCTCACTCACTCACTCACGTCCGTCCGAAGCTGAATGCACAGTCGCTTTCTGCGCATGTCCGAAGCCGAATGCGCAGTCACCTTCTGTGCAGCTGCCCAAAAAACCTTACGAGACCGACATCCAACCCCAACATCGCTGCAGGCGGCGGATTAACAGCTACAAAAATTCAAAGAGAAAGGCGACTTCGATTAAAGCTCTAGAGGCCTGAAAGACGATTTCGACTACAGCTTGAGGCCTAATTACGCATTCTGATTCAATTACGCATTCATTCAATACACCTATATCAGGTTTGTGGTGCTTATACTTATTACTATTCCATATTGTACTGGAACATTCATCATTCAATATTTAACTATAGGCCTGGAAAATTCATCAACTAACAGTACAAGCCTGTACAGTAATGAGTAAAGTGGACTACAATCATTACAAAATAACTTCTTCGTTACTTATCATTTGTTCTTTATACACTGCTGACACAAACTCGTGCCCGTTTCATCTTACGTTGTCGAAACGGGCTCTTTGTCTAGTATACATATATATTATGAGCAGGGGGGCTAATCACACCCCTAGAGGATATGGACGCTCCACTAAAAAACGCTGAAAGACTACCTTCATATTGCTTCCTTACTTGCTGGGCTTACTTGCAGCTGCTCTGTCGCGCTATATGCTTCCTGTGCGGTACTTCGCATACTTAAAAGCCTGAACAGCACCTAGTGGTTTTTGATTGATTGCTTTTCTCTCTGTCTTTTTCTCAGATATTCTCTGCTCCTGCCGCACACTCCTTTGAAGAGGAAGATATGTTTGCATTCTTTTAATTGTGAGATGGAACTGTCATCTCTGTCTTGTCAAAGAGCATGTTTAAACCTTTGGAAGAGACAAATGTTTATTTGCAGTGTTTGAATAAAGTTCCTGTCTCTACAGCCTCCTGTGTTTCTGTGAAAATCTGTGACCCAAGCGTGACAAGTGGTACCAGGAGTGTTTGCACAGATGAACGTCAAGGAATTGTTTCAAATCGCTCAAAATGTCCCACTCCCTCCTGACCTGGAAGATGATCTGGTTCCTGCTCCTCCTACTAATTCTAAGGATTTGCTGACAAAGACAGGTCCTTCTGATGACCCAGAGATGTTTCTAATAGCTTTTGAGCATGTGGCAACTTTGATGGGATGGGACAAACAAAACTGGGCCATTATCATCACCCCTTTTTTGTCTGGGGATGCCTTATTTGCCTTACGGAATATGCCTCATGATAAACTCAGCGATTATTATTTCTTGAAGTGGCAGGTGGTTTTATGTAAACTACGAGCTTTTTGTGTAAAGGTTTTGCACTTCATGATTGGAAACTGAACATGGAGAGTCCCATTCGTGTGCAAATACAAGATTTGATTCATAAAGTTCATTGCTGGTTTGAAAGAAACAAGATGGAGTGCATTGTGGAAAAGGTTGTCATGAATTTACTGCTGGCAGGGATGCCTGCAGTTCTACGAGATTAATTTCTTCATCATGATGTAGAGTCGTTAACGATCATAGCCAAACGTGTGGAGGGTTCTCAAACTGCTTTGAGAAAAAGCTGTGGATTTGCTGCTCCTCATCCTGTTTTTCAGCCTCCGAGGTATCGCCTAGGGAATGCTCGTCACTTTGAACGGAGGTTACAGCATCAACGAGCTGTAAAACCTGAAAATCGTGTTTCATCAGGAAGGCCTCCAGGGGATCCAGTTGTTGATGTAGTGCCCACATCTGGGGTGGCAGGAGGCCATGGATGTCGCTGTGGATATTTCGGCAGTGGAACTGAACAAAAATGCTTCTGGTGTGATAAACCCAGCCACTTGGTGAGGGAATGTCGTCTAGCTCCTGCTCAATTGATGGAAATTGGTCTGACCAGAGTTTGTTGCTCCCATGTTCCTTATTCTTCAGATAAAAAGGATGGCTTAATGATCTCGGTGAAGTTGGGGGGGCCGCGAGATCTCGGCATTATTGGACTCAGGAAGTGACTGTTTTGACGACAGGTACCTGTGCAACACTGAAACTGTAAACATACGTTGTGTACATGGAGATGTTAAAGACTATCAGACATTGTTTCTTCCTTTAACATATAAGGGTCAACACTTTAAAGTTCGGTCTGCCGTTTCGGACTCCTGCCCCTGCCCTTCCTGATCGGCAGGAGGAATGCCCTTTTTCCTAGACTCATGACCAAATGTCGGCCGCCAGTCAGTGAGCCCCCTGTCAATCTTAGCAGAGGGGAAGAAGAACTGGTGGCTGTTGGGGAAGATCTTGGGGAAGATCTTGAGCCCCGATTAGATATTGAACCCAATCTCTCTAGTGAGACCGAGGAAGACACCCCCAATTTCCTACAGTGACTGGCTGGCCCATCTACAACTTATCAGCTTGCAAATGCCTCCGAACACAAACCGAGCACTGGCGAGCAGACGGATTTTGTGTGCTTGCAGCATGCTGATAGCTCATTAGAATATGCATTTAAACAGGCTCGCTCTGCAACCGGGGGCTTAAAAACCCCACACTTTCTTGAGAAAGACAACTGCCTTTTTTAGAGTGATATCAGATCATTTAGAGGGGGAGTTTATTGAACAGTTAGTTGTACCTGAAGTACATAGGGACATTATTTTGCAGTTAGCGCATCTCACATCTTGAGTGGGCACCTGGGGGCTGATAAGACTAGAGAATGTTTATCAAAATGATTTTATTGGCTGAACATGGGGAAAGATGTGGAGTGATTCTGTAATTCATGTCCTGATTGCCAGATCGTCTCTGCTTATAGACCTCCTTGGGCTCACCTTTCTCCTATGCCTATTTTGAAAGTTCCCTTTGAACGGGTGGGATTAGATATTGTAGGCCCTCTACCTAAGACTAAAAATGGGAACCAATATATGCTTGTGTTGATTGATTATGCAACGTGATATCTGGAAGTGGCTGCTTTGAAAAAAGCCAATTCCTCCACCGTAGCCAAAGCTTTGTGCAAGATTTTTACTCGTATTGACATCCCTAGAGAAATTTTAACTGATCAGGGCACACCTTTTACTTCTCGCATCATGAAACAATTGTGTGACAGCTTTGCTATTAAGAAATTGAGTACTACTGTTTACCATCCACAGACGAATGGTTTGACTGAACGATTTAACAAGACTTTAAAACAGAAGTTCAGGTGAGTAGCTCACAATGATCCGACATCTTGGGACTCTGTCCTGCCTTCTAATATGTTTGCGTTGCGGGAATCGCCACAAGTGTCCACTGGTTTGAGTCTGTTCGAGTTGTTGTTTGGCAGGCGCCTGAGATGCACCCGAGAGGAATGGACAGGACTCGGGACAAAAGCTTCTATTGCTGTGGAGCATCAGCGACGTGAACAGGAAACCCAGATCCGTCTTTACGATAGACACTGTAAGCTCCATGAATTCAAACCTGGTGATTGTGTTCTGGTTCTGATTCCATCTGACCCGCACAAATTCCTAGCGAAATGGCAGGGCCCTGCCATTATTGATGAGTGTATGGGGCCGGTGAATTACAAGGAGAAGCAGTCGGATCATCTGCTGGCTTGTTGCTGCTGCTGCTGGCGAGCTGCATTTTCTGCTTGTCGCGCCGTGCGTCGATCATTTAAAAACCTGTACAGCAGCTGTGCTTTTGCCACTTCACATCTCTCCTGCTCAACTGGGGGGCTGAACGCACGCTAAGGAGAAGCGGTCGGATCATCTGCTGGCTTGCTTCTGCTGGCGAGCTGTGTGTTCTCCTTGTCACTTGTCGTTGTTTTAAGAGCTGGGAGCACATGAAGCGTGTCTGCCAAAAGCATTCCAACAACTGCTAGGTTAAATGTTCATGAACTTGATTTAAATGTTGTCTCACTGCCTTGTCACGCAAGACGTTAAAGTGTCTCTTGCGGGATGTCAAATTGTCTTCCGAAAAGATCACGTCTCGTCTCCCTAGTCTCCCTCCCAGATTTTTTTTATAATAGAGAGATATACAGTATCTCACAACAGTGAGTACAAAATATTGACACTTTGGGCACAATTTGGACATTTTTCACTTAGGGGTGTACTCACTTTTGTTGCCAGCGGTTTAGACATTAATGGCTGTGTGTTG
Source organism: Erpetoichthys calabaricus (assembly GCF_900747795.2). NCBI lineage: Eukaryota > Metazoa > Chordata > Cladistia > Polypteriformes > Polypteridae > Erpetoichthys > Erpetoichthys calabaricus. The sequence continues at coordinate 130,889,153 of NC_041403.2, forward strand.
AGTTATTTTGAGTGGACAGCAAATTTACACTGTTATCAAAGCTGTACACTGACATTATATCAAAGTGTCATATCTTCAGTGTTGTCCCATGAAAAGATATAATAAAAAAGTTACAAAAATGTGAGGGGTGTACTCACTTTTGTGAGATACTGTATATAGTGTATATATATGTGTGTTTGTCTGTCTGTGTGTATGTATGTAAGTGTAAATACAATTGTATATCAATGTATATACAGCATACTTCAATAGAACATTGGAACAATAGAACAATTTTAATCAGAACAAGCCATTAGCCTAACAAGCTTCTCTATCCTATTTCCTAAACTGTCCAAAATAACAATACTTTAAGGTGCAACACACTACTTGGCAATTAATTCTACTATGGTTGCTAACATGAAGAAAAGTTTCTAGTATTACTACAAAATGCATCTTTAAAAAAGTTTCCAGTTGTGTCCTCATATTCTTGTTGAAGAATTGATTTCAAAATAACAGCCTGGGTCCATTGCATTAACTCACTTCACATTTTAAACATTTTGATCATGTCACCTCCTTTTGCTTAATCTGAAAAGTTTCAACACCTTCAGTCTTTCCTCATAGCTCTTAATTCTTAGTTCTGAATTCAGCCTAGTCATTCTTCTCTGTAACTTCTCAAGTCCTGCTGTCTTTTTTGTAAAATGGAGACCAATTGGGGTGGAGTGGTGGCTCTGAGGCTAAGGATCTGCGCTGGTATCCCGAAGGTTGCCGGTTTGAATCCCCGTCACTGCCAAAAGAGATCCTACTCTGATGGGCCCTTGAGCAAGAACATTAACCTGTAATTGCTCCAGGGGCACTGTACAATGGCTGACCCTGCGCTCTGACCCCAAAGGGTATGCGAAAACTAACAAATTCCTAATACAAGAAATTGTATAAGGCGAAATAAAGAACAAAAAAAAACCTGAACATGCTACACTAGTCTATTAAATAACTTAAGCATAACCTCCTTTGTGAATTTCCTCCTGGGATTAATAAAGTATCTATCTATCTATCTATCTATCTATCTATCTATCTATCTATCTATCTATCTATCTATCTATCTATCTATCTATCTATCTATCTATCTATCTATCTATCTTTGACTTGTACAATACAATACCATACAATTTATTTTTGTATAGCTCAAAATCACACAAGGAATGCCACAATAGGCTTTAACAGGCTCTGCCTTTTGACAGCCCCCCATCCTTGATTCTATAAGAAGACAAGGATAAAATCCCAAAAACTCTACATACTGTGATATATAACCTAAAATTCTATTAGCTTTCTTGATGGCTCCTGAATTACTGCCTGGAAGTTGATAATGATGAGCCCACTATAACTCTCAGGTCCTTCTCAAATGATGTACTTTCAAGTTTCAGGCCTCCCATTGTGTATTCAGACATTTGACATTTGATTTCCTACATGTAATTTCCTCCCCATTTACTTACTGTAAATTTAATTTGCTACAAATGCTGTCTAAGTTCCTTCATAACAATTTAGCTGATTCTACATTATCTGCCATTTCACCTATAGTAGTTTGATATCATCTGCAAACTTAACCAGCTTGTTGATTACATTCTTGTCTAGATCGTCTATTCTATATCAAAAAGAGCACTGGCTTCAGCACCAGCTCATGAAGCACACCATCCTTAATGTCACCTAAATCTACAAAAGTAACCCTCATCATTATATTTTGTTTCCAATGTTTGAGCCAGTTTTATACCCACCTACACACTGTGCCTTGAATTCACATGTTTTAGTTTGATCACTGACCTTTTATTTGGAACCTTATCAAAAGACTTTTGAATATGAAAATTAAGGTATGTATGCTGTTATATATCTGAACCTGAATGTCTTTTGGTTGGTATCGTAATACTGTTCACTATTCTATGGAGACATGTAAGAAAGAATTTAATTGGACTACAGTATGTACATATGACAATAAACTTGTTGGGAATATGTGAGACTATTTTGTTCTCTTGAAAGACCAAAAACCTGGCAAGCCAACCACTGGATGTGACCTGCCAACATTAAAAGTAACATCAGGGCTGCACAAGCTACAGTTCCAACTGTGACAAATATGGAGCACTCCTACTTTCTGAAGTAATCCCATGGCTATGCCTTAAGTGATTGTGAGATATTGTTTAAAGCTGTCTTAAAACCATAAGCTAGTCAAGCATATAATTGGAAGGTTAGCTGTAGGCGAGCTCTCAAATGATGGTAGTAGATGGACAGGAGTGAAAGAGACTTTTGGAAAGGTAACAGAGCATTTGGTGCTTGGAATTTGAGGATGTGAGAAGAAGACAAGCTATTTCAGAAATAGTAAATGTCATGAATATTGGTTTGGGAACACTACCATGCATTAGTTACAACTGTTGTTATGTTATTATTTTGGCTTAACTTATTGGAAATATTTTATTTCGTGACACTATTTTGTCATTTTTTTTCAAAGCCATTAAAAATATTTTCATGACAAGAAGGAATATTCTTGTAAATTCCTTTGTCTTCTCACTTGTTTTTAAATTTATTCAACTCAGTTTATTCTCTAGCACTTTTCACCAAACAAAGACTTGAAAAGAAAAACACAGTGAAAACAGTAATAGAAAAAAAAAGAAAAATAACATAACAGGAACTTTCATCAGAATGCACATTTGTTAAATGATGTACTTGTTTCCAATTGTAAAAATGCTCCATTTCTCTCAAATGTGTAAATTGTTGAGGTGCAAAATATGAAATCACTTGTTTAAAAGGTAAATGTTTAACCTAAATGGCAAATATCCAACTTCAATTGTAGGCTTCTCTGTTAAATGTCCAACTTAAAGGGTAAATGTCAAACTTAAATCATTAAAATGTGCATTTAAAACCTAAATGTTAAACTTGAAAGGTTAAATGTTGCACTTAAATGGCTAAACATCACCCTTTAAAGCTGAATGTTGAATTTAAATGTCTAAATATCACATCTAATGCTAACTGTTCAACTTAAATGGTTACATTTTGCAATTCAGTGCTAAATATTCAACTTAAATGTTATATATCATACTTAAATGCTAACTGTCCAACTAAAAAGGTTAAATGCTACACTTAAAAGTTAGATGTCTAACTTAAATGCTAAATGTTCTTGTTCTTTCAGCTGCTCCCGTTAGGGGTCACCACAGCAGATCATCTTTTTCCATATTTTCCTGTCCTCTACATCTTGCTCTGTCACACCCACCACCTGCATGTCCTCTTTCACCACATCCATAAACCTCTTAGGTCTTCCTCTTTTCCTCTTGCCTGGCAGCTCTATCTTTAGCATCCTTTTCCAACTAGGACGCTTTGCCCCCTGCGCTCGCCAACCCCCGTGTTTGGTTTTCCGGAAAAACACTTTTAAGATTTTTTTTTTCTTTGAATTGTTGCTATTTCATTAGTTTCACTTTTATTTCAGAACTTATGTAAAAACAATATTTGGAATCTTTTGAGTCCAATATGCTGAATCTTTTAAATGAGGTCAGTGAGACATGTGTTTAATGACTTTGTACCATAATTCAGGATAGGTTTCTCTGTTTGGAATTTCAGCACAGACAAAGCGATCTACATCATCAGCAGTTAATAAGTTATTTTGTAAAGTAACCAATAAATGCATGTGAGGTAAAACACGTTTATGAAATTCTCTGACTTAAACTTCAAAGCTTTACAATATTTATATATTTCTAACATGTCACCTATGTCCATATATTCAATCTCTATTCGCCTTTTAGTTATTTCTCAGAGTAATAATTTATCTTTTTTGCGCTAATGCAATGTTTACTTTTTTTTTTGACAGTGTCTTTTTTTTCTGCTTTCATATTCTGTATCTTGCTCTGCATGTGTTTCGTGCATACGTTTTTTTTGAGTCTTTTGAATTCCAGTTTTCATTATCTCTAACCTGCTCTGCATGTGTTTGTCCTGCTTTTTTTTCAATGACACCTGGTCCATGGTGATTACAGTGGAACCCCGGGTTACGAGTTTAATCCGTTCCAGAACCGAGGTCGTAACCCGATCTGCTCGTAACCCGAACAAATTTTCCCCCATTTAAAATAATGGAAATGAGATTAATCCGTTCCAGCCCTCCCAAAAAGTCCCCAAAATATCATAAATAATGGAAAAAAACATGTTTTAAATAAGAAACAAACATCAAAATACTGTATTAGTAAATATAGTTAAATAAAAGATAAACCAACTTAAGAAAATGTAACCTTACCTTGGCGGCAGATAACAGAGAGCGGCTGAGGAAGGAGGGAGGGAGGGAGGGAGGACTAGAGGACTGGCTGCATTTTCGGCACCTTCACATCAAAAAAAACTAAAATTGCACTTTCTTAACTGTACGTACGTACATGAATTGTAAAAAAATAAACTTTCTTAACTTTAAACTTAGCCTAACACTTAACATTACGTACGTATGATTTTTTTTTATGCTAATCATCTGTTTTTGCCTTTTTGGCTGCACTTTCGACACCTTCACTTATAGCAGTTTCAGTTTTAGTACAAAGATACCTATGCAACGACGTTTGCTTTTGCCTGCTTTTTAAAAGCTTACGGAAGTGAGCCAAGCAGGTGTCATCATAATTTGCTGCAGAACGGCTAGTTGCGACTTTTTCTGGATGTTTCTTTTCAATGAAACTTGTAACCTTCTCCCACATTCCCAGCACTTCTTTAATTTCACTTGTCGAAATTTCCTCTGTCTCGACCTCCTCCTCACTACCGCTGATCTCTTGCAGAGCCTCTGTACGTTGCATGTCCTGCAGCTCAAGCAACTCCTGTGTTGAGAGTTCCTCCTCATGTTCCTTGACAAGCTCGTTGATATCACCGTCGTCAACCTGCAGACCCATCGACTTGCCGAGGGACACGATTTCATGCACTGGATCTACGTCGGGCACGTTGGTCTCGGTCTCGGTCTCGGTCTTGATCTCAAGACCAAATCCTTCAAAGTCCCTCGCTGCAACCGCATCAGGCCATAACTTCTTCCATGCAGAATTCAGTGTTCTTCTGGTCACTTCTTTCCACGCCAGGTCAATCATGCGTAGGCATTGCACGATGTTGAAATGTTCTTTCCAGAACTCTCGGAGTGTTAGCTCCGTATTTTCTGTCACATCGAAGCATCGTTTGAACAGATGTTTCGTGTAGAGCTTTTTGAAATTGGAAATGACCTGCTGATCCATCGGTTGCAGGATTGAAGTCGTGTTGGGTGGGAGGTAGAGGACTTTTATGAATTGATATTCTTCCCGGATGTTGTCTTGGAGACCGGGCGGGTGGGCTGGAGCATTGTCGAGGACGAGTAACGCTTGCAGAGGCAGTTTGTTTTCTTGAAGATACTTCTTCACCGCAGGTCCAAAGCAGAGATTTACCAAGTCGATGAAGAACTGCTGCGTAACCCATGCCTTTGGATTGGCGCGCCACATCACTTGCAGTTTTTCTTTAAGAATCCTGTGAGTCTTAAAGGCTCGAGGATTCTCTGAATGATAGACTAGCAGTGGCTTCACTTTAAAGTCACCGCTAGCATTTGCACACAATGCAAGGGTGAGGCGGTCCTTCATTGGCTTATGTCCTGGCATCTTCGTCTCCACTTCTGTCATGTACGTCCTACGGGGCATTTTCTTCCAAAAAAGCCCCGTCTCGTCGCAATTAAAAACTTGCTTGGGGATGTAACATTCTGCCTCGATGAGCTGCGCGAAACGTGTGATGAACTCGCCAGCTGCCTTCTGGTCTGCACTTGCTGCCTCGCCATGTCTTACGACAGAGTGAATGCCTGATCGCTTCTTAAATCTGTCGAACCATCCATGACTAGCCTTGAATTCTGGTTCTACTACATCCGTAGATGTGGATGGTTCTTTCTGCTTCAGGTCATTGTAAATGATGCGAGCTTTCTCGCTTATGACTGTTTCAGTAAGTATATCTCCTGCCAACTCTTTCTCTTTTATCCACAATAACAGCAGGTTTTCCATTTGTTCGTGGATAGCCAACCTTTGCTGTGTAATTACGGTCATGCCTTTTGCTACTTTTACACTCTTTATGGTCTCCTTTTGCTTTAGTATTGTGCATATCGTGGACATACTGCGGTCGTAAATTTTGGCAAGTTCCATCACACGCACACCTCTCTCATGCTTTTCTATAATTTCCTGCTTCAACTCGACTGACAGCATCCTTTTCTTCTTGCTGCTGTCCTTTCCACTTCCTACCTTCTTTGAAGACATGGTTAATGCCCAATATGTATGATATGGCTCTGGGTAGAAGGGGTAGAGGTTTCCGGGTAAGAAAGGCGAAGCGGAAACTAGCGGTGACGTTTCGGAGCTCGGCTCGTAAAACGGGCAAGCCTCGTAAACCGGGCAGAAATTTTGCTCGGATCGCGGCTCGTAAACCGAATTACTCGTATACCGAGCTGCTTGTAAACCGGGGTTCCACTGTATTTTCCCTTTTTTGAGTAATAATTTTCATTTGTTTGCGCTACTGTGATCTTTACTTTCTTTTTTTTATACTTTCTAATTTTCCTACTTTTATATTCTTTAACTTTCTCCACATTTGTATCATGCATACTTTTTTTTGAGCCTTTCGAATTCCACTGCTTTTATAATCTGCTCTGCATGTGTATAGCGCCAACGTTTGTGAACATCTTTATGAAGTTCTACTTTGTCTTTTACTCTGTCTTTTAATTCTGAACCTGATTGGACGTGCTTTGTTTCAATTCCACTTGTTACGGGCTGATAATTACTTTCCTTATTTTCTGAATTTGCACCTAGATTATTTTTTCTTTTTTGCTCATTTTTCTCTCCAATGCTTTTGAGTCTCGCTTAGTTGTTGACGTTTCATTTATAATGTATTGTCCTTATACGCTTTATATGCGCTGAGACCCTGGATCTGTGTGTGCTCAAATCCTTCACAAGACTGAATGCCCCGTTGTCATATTTGATATTGATTGTAAGTAGGGCGTGTCTTGCAAGAATCTCATGTTCTACGTCATCGCGAGATGGTCCTGGGTCAATCTCTTGGCACAATGTCTCATGTTTAAGGTCCTCACAAGTCTTTTAACTGTCTTTCATGATCTTAACATAAAGATCACATCTCGACGCCCTACTGTTTCTCTCCAGGATTTTTTTTTATAATAGAGAGATGTATCCAGCATCTCTCCTCTGCACATGTCCAAACCAATGCAATCTCGCCTCTCTGACTTTGTCTCCAAGCCATCAAACCTAAGTTGACCCTCTAATGTCCCCATTTTCGTCACAACCAATGCAAATCTTAACATCTTTAACTGTGCCACCTCCAGCTCTGTCTCCTGCTTTCTGGTCAGTGCCACCTTCTCCAACCCATATAACATAGCTGGTCTCACTATCATCCTGTAGACCCTTTCACTGTTGCTGATACCTGGCTGTCACAAATTACTCCTGATATTCTTCTCCACCCTTCTCTCTACTTCTCCATCAACATCCTCAGAGCAAATATCGCATCTGTGGTTTCTCTTTCTTGGCATGAAACCATACTGCTGCTCACTAATCATCACCTCACTTCTTAACCTAGCTTCCACTACTCTTTCCCATAACTTCATTCTGTGGCTCATCAATTTTATCCCCTGTAGTTACTACAGCTATGTGTTACCGACTTCAGGCCTAGGGGAACCTGGGCCAGGTACAAGTCACTGTTGCTACAGGGTGTAGCCACAGCGATATGGTGAAAGAGCATAAAAGAAGCAGGCAGCAGTCACAAGTCCCATACCATACTGTTCTGTCCTGTTTTATTCTCCTTTACCCAGAAATATATGCTTCAATTTCTACATAGATCAACATGGTAATCAGTGAAACAATGGTGGAAGCCAATTTCCTCTGCATAACAAATAGTGTAAACACATTTACATTGAGTAATTGATTAGAAACCAATGTCCCCAGGACTCGTTAATTTTCAAAGGAAGCAGACAGTTCTGTATCCCCACATAGTGTGTAGATCAGATACTAAATCAAAGCAGTCTGACTATGGCAAGGCAGGTAAATATGTATGTCCTGTAAATAGCCATCAACAATAACCTGTAGCAGAATTTTCCAGAAATTCTGCCTTTTCTTTAAAACACTGGTTTATAGCCCATTACAATAAGCAATACACAGAAATGTCATTTTCTTTAGAATACTGAATTCTAGCCCCTTACACTCTCCCCTATTTTTTTTTAGATGTCTCCTGACATCTTGCTCCAAAGGCTTTACCTTTGATTCAATGTCTATTGTGTCTCAACCAATGGTGTTAGGTAATAATCAAATCCTGAGTATGCTGGATACACTATTGTGTGGCTTAGTAACAGATACATAGGATTCTGCATAACTGCATGGACACCAGGATTCCAAGGCTGGCATGATGGCTGCCCCAGTCTGTGGTACGTTAATACTTCACTGAGTCTGACAGTGCGAGCCGATCTTCTTAAGGTGCCCCCTTCTCTGTCACTCTGGTGTTCTATTGCTAGGTCTTCTTGACCATTTGTGGGTTCCACTGCTTCATCAATATTCCCCACCTGGGGTTCTGCAACACTGGTCTCCATTTCCAGTCCTTGTTCCCTTGATGTTCCTTGTGAAGGATTTCTGTCAGGTTCTCGTGGTTCAGGGTAGAACTCTCGGGCCCTGGCTCTGAGCCTGGAGCGTGACTCAGATTCTATGACCTCAGATCTAACATGTGCAGTAAAGCATGGCAAGCGACAGGGGGCATATGAGGTTTCTGCTTCCTCATTGGAGTGATCAGATGCTGAGTCTGGTGTCTCACTATTTGTTCTTGCTGGACTTTGCATTTTCCTTTTCACTGTGTTCGATTTAGTGTCTTTTTCAAGAGGTAAGTCATTGACAGGCAGCAGGAGGTTGTGGTGTAATATCCAGGGTGTTCTGCTACCAGCTTCTGGCTGTACCTTGTACACTGGGCTGTCTTTAATTCCCTCCACAATTCGACATACCTCTTTTTCCCAGTAGTCACAGAGTTTTCCTGAGCCTTCTCTCTTAGATAGGTTTCTGACTAAGACTCTGTCACCTGGTTGAAGAATAGTGTCCCTCACTGTACGGCAATAATACTGCTTACCCTTGGCCGATGCTTTCCGACTGTTATCTGCAGCAATCTGGTAAGCTTCTTTCATCTTGGTTGCCCATTTTTGCACAAAGCCCTGTTTGGCTGTCTGTTTCCTCATTGTCAGTTGTAAGATTAAACAACAAATTGATAGGTAATCTTGGAACTCTACCATACAAGAGAAAAAATGGTGAATATCCAGTTGATTTGTGTCTTGTACAATTGTATGCATGCACAATTTGTGGTAGATAATCTTTCCACTTTGACTTTTTCTCTTCTTCTAAGGTTCGGAGCATCTGAAGCAGAGTTCGATTGAATCGTTCTACTGGATTCCCCTGTGGATGATAGGGGGTGATGCGTGAGTGAGCTATTCCAGATAGTTGTCGGAGCTTCTGGAATAAGTTATTTTCAAACTCACGCCCCTGGTCATGGTGCAGCTTTGCAGGGTAGCCAAAACGGGGGACAAAGTCTTGGAAAATCTTCTCCGCTGCAGTTTTTCCAGATTTGGTTTTGGTGGCATATGCTTGTGCAAAGCGAGTGAAGTGATCCATCAGAACCAGAACATATTCATAACCTCCTTTACTGGGCTCAAGATGCAGAAAGTCCACAGAGAGCAGTTCAAAAGGTTCACTCATAGTAATAGAGCCCATAGGTGCTCTGTCTGGGTTACTAGGGTGCTTCTGCTTGATGTAGGTGCATTGTCAAATTACATAATCTTCAATCTCTCGCTGCATGTAAGGCCAATAAAATCTTTCCCTGGCTAGATGAATCACCTTGTCAGATCCAATATGCCCCATATCATCATGGAGGCTTTTAAGGACAATTGGTTTCAGCTTATGTGGTAAAACAAGTTGCTTACTTTTTCCTACTTACCTGTACAGTACTCCCTTCTAAATGGTGAGCTTGTTCCATTCATGTATCAGTCTCTTTGTTTCAATTCTCATTTGCTCCTTGTCCTTATTTGGACCCCATCCTCTGCTTTTGATGTTAATCACTTCTCTGATGGTAGCATCTTCTTGCTGTGCGACCCTAATATCATTTAGTGTGACTGTATTAGCACTTCCTGGCAACACACCGTCATCCATTGAGGTGAACTGTAGAGCAGCCACCCATGGCACTTCTTTATCTTTAGCTGCTTTGTCTCCCTGCCAGACAGCTGAGACGACTTCTGGAAATATTGTTTCCCTATACTCAGTGATAGTGGCCTGTAAGTCCACAGGGAAGTGGGACGGTGTATCAGCATCTGTATTTGCTTTCCCAGGGTGGTATTTGATGTCAAAGTTAAAGTCTGCTAATTCTCCAACCCAGCAATGACCCACTGCCTTCAATTTTGCTGTACTCAGAACATATGTCAGAGGGTTATTGTCAATATATACAGTAAAGGTGGGTGCATAATATAGATAGTGTCTAAATTTTTCCTCTATAACATTGAAGCCTAATAGCAGACATTTAACATGATTTTGACTTACTAACAAAGGAACATCAATGGCTACCTGCCCATGCCTGGAGCTCAGTATCTGAAGTGACACCTCAACCCACCCTTCAAAAGGAATCTCAGTGCCATTTGCTACAGTAATACAGAGTGGACTTCCTGTTGATAAACTCTCAAGTGAATGAATCTTAACATCAGGCAATGTCTTCCTTACCCACTCTCTCCCCACTATGCTAACCTGTGCCCCTGTGTCTAACAGCATTTGTGTTTGAATTCCATTAATTACACATGTAACCATGCAGCGACTCCCAATTAGTTGGGCAGCACATTTTGTTTTAGGAGGCAGTATACGTGTTTTGCATTGTGGGGTCATCATTCTGGGGGGACCTGTTACTTCTGTTGGTCACTGGTTGTCCCCCTCCAGTGACCGTCCCCAGTTTCCCGATTCCCACCTCTTAGTACAGCCAACAGCTTGTCCCATCAAACCACAGCGAAAGCAGTGAGTACACCATTCTTTTCCCTGCTGGGCACATTCTTGACATTTTCTTTTAGGACTACCTCTTGAAACCTGAGTGTTCAGTTGTGGAAGTGCATGGACATCTGTCCAAGTACTGTTACCAGTATGCTTTGTGATCTTTTCAAAAATTTTTTCTAGTGCTGACACTTTAGCTGTCAGCTGCTCAATGGTGGTATTATGAGCTTGAGGTGCACAGGCAGCTTTCAAATTTTCATTATCATTTTGACTCACAATCTTGTTAAGTTTTTTAGCTAGTTCGGACACTTGAGTGGTTAACTGTGTTATTGTTGCACTGTCAACTTGCTTCCTATCATTTACTTGGCTCAGTTCAGTCTGATCAGCCTGTGAACTTCCCTTTGGTTCTACTGAATTTACAGAGAAAGACCTATGTTTACTCTGAGTGTGAAGGCGCTTTATTCTCTCTGCTTCTTCCCTGGTAGATTTAGTTATTTTCTCTAAAATTATATCACCAGTCACCTTCAAGTCAGTAAGAAATAGTTTTATGTCTTGTCTGATGTTGTTATTTTTTTCATTCAACCCTTGATAAAGGCTATGAAGGAATATGCCCTGAACTAGTTTTTTATCATAGTTGAATTCAGCTCCATGCTGCTCTGATGCCAGCAGCACACGCTGGCAAAGATCCATTATTCTATATACAAATTGTTCGGGTGTTTCCCTATCTTGTTGCTTTGTATTGTTCAGTTCCTGAAACAGTTCTGTGCTACTTTTCTCCCTAATGTGTAGCCTAAGAAATCATTTGAGTTCTTCTAATGTGAGATCATCACTACTCATGAGAAAATTTTTGAAGATGCCTGGTTTAACTACTTTTAGTACAGACTTAACAATTTCAGACTCAGTAAATCCCTCATGTAGCCCTACATCTATTTGTTTGCAAAGGTTACTGTATGAAATTTAGAACCCCCATCATAGATTTGGCCACCATAGACTTTGAACTTCCTACGAGGCAGAAAAGCAGCAACATCAGTGAGTCTTACCACTTGATCTGAGTTCATATAAGGAAAGCATCCTTTCTCCAAGTCCCCAGAGTTCCTCCTGTTTTCCAAGTTTGTGCCAAGATGTTTAGCTTGGCTCGATTGAGTATCTTGATCCAGTCATGTTGTGACAACACCTGTACAATCCTTACTCCTAGCAAGGATAAAATCCTTTTTGGTTAGGAGTTGTAAAATCATATCCTGGAGGTGAAGTAGGTGTGCCATGCCTTCATCCTCCAAATTTCTCAACTTATCACCCTTAACATAATCAAAAAGGAAATAATAAAGTTCTTGTTCACCTAGTTGTGAGAGTTCTACAGTTTCATCTCTTATACTTGCAGCCAGAAGGCTGAGATGATTGTAATACAGTAATATTAATTTCCTGTGGATATCCCAGATCAGCATCTTGCGTTGTTCAGATGTTGCCATCTCCCTTCTGTACCTGAAGCTGGGCTCTCTGAATGACACACTGAAAGGAGTCCGCCCTGACGTTTCACAACAGGAATTCCCAGGCATAGTGATGACTCTCCACGACAGGGTGCTGATCCCGGACGAGCCCCTAATTGTTACCGACCTCAGGCCTAGGGGAGCCTGGGCCAGGTACAAGCCACTGTTGCTACAGGGTGTAGCCACAGCAATATGGTGAAAGAGCATAAAAGAAGCAGGCAGCAGTCACAAGTCCCAGACCATACTTCTCTGTCCTGTTTTATTCTCATTTACCCAGAAATATATAAATGCTTCAATTTCTGCATAGATCAACATGGCAATCAGTGAAACAATGGTGGAAGCCAATTTCCTCTGCATAACAAATAGTGTAAACACATTTACATTGAGTGCTTGATTAGAAACCAATGTCCCCAGGACTTGTTAATTTTCAAAGGAAGCAGACAGTTCTGTATCCCCACATTGTGTGTAGATGAGATACTAAATCAAAGCAGTCTGACTATGGCAAGGCAGGTAAATATTTATGTCCTGTAAATAGCCATCAACAATAACCTGTAGCAGAATTTTCCAGAAATTCTGCCTTTTCTTTAAAACACTGGTTTATAGCCCATTACACTAAGCAACACACAGAAATGTCATTTTCTTTAGAATACTGAATTCTAGCCCATTACATATGCACATCCCCTTATTCTTAAATATCGGCACTAGTATACCTCTTCTCTACTCCTTAGGCATCCTCTCACTTTCCAAGATTCCATTAAACAATCTGGTTAAAAACTCCTTCGTCACCATCCTCTTCCTCTGTATACTCTCCTGTACTTCCCCATTCCACCACCAGGTTTCATTTTCCTCCTTCCTCTGTCCAGATGTCATGCCAAGCACACTTCTTGCTGTCACCCTTACTACTTCTGTAGTTTCTCAGCTGTCTGGGAACTCTTCACTGTCACCCAGTGCCTGTCTCACCTCCTCCCTAAACTCAGCCTTGCAGTCTTCCTTTTTCAACTTCAACCATTTGATCCTTGGCTCTGCCCTCACTCGTCTTTTTCTTGATCTCCAATGTCATCCTACAGACCACCATCCTATGCCGCTTAACTACACTTTCCTCTGCCACCACTTTGCAGTCTTCAGTCTCTTTCAGATTGACTGTTCTGCATAGGATGTAATCTACCTGTGTGCATCTTCCTCCACTCTTGTACATAACTCTATGTTCCTCACTCTTCTCAAAATACGTATTCACCGCAGCCATGTCCATCCTTTTGACAAAATCCTCTATCCTCTGACCTTCTTCATTCCTCTCCTTGACACCATACCCACCCATCACCTCCTTCTCTCCTCTCTTCCCTTCAACAACATGTCCATTGAAATCCACTCCAATCACCACTTTCTGTCCCTTGGGTACACTGTTCATCACTTCATCCAACTCACTCCATAAACCTTCTTTCTCACCCATTGCACACCCAACTTGCGGTGCATATGCACTAAGAACATTCATCATCACACCTCCAATTTCCAGCTTCATAATCATTACTCTGTCTGCCACTCTTTTCACCTCCAAAACACTCTTGACATACTGTTCCTTCAGAATAACTCCTACACCATTTCTCCTCCAATCCACACCATGATAGAACAATTTGAATCCACCTCCAATCCACCTGGCCTTACTCCCCTTCCATTTAGTCTCTTGCACGCACAATATATCAATCTTCCTTGTCTCTATCATATCTGCTAACTCTCTCCCCTTACCAGTCATACTGCTAAAATTCAAAGTTCCTACCCTCAGTTCCACTCTCTTTACTTTCCTCCTCTCCTCCTGCCTCCGGACACATCTCCCCACTCTTCTTCTCCTTCTTTGGCCAACAGTAGCCCAATTTCCGCCAGCACCCTGTTGGTTAACAGTACTGGTGGCGGCCATTGTTAACCCGGGCCTCGACCGATTCAGTATGGAAATTTGTATTGTTGTCCGCATGTTGATCTGGCAAAAATTTTACACAGGATGCCCTTACTGATGTAACCCTCCCCATTTATCCAGGCTTGGGACTGTCACAAAGTAACACACTGCCTTGTGCATCCCCTGTGGCTGGGTTATGACATCAGTGGGTTAAGACATCAATGACTCCTAAAAGGTCATTGAGCAGGTCACATGTGACATCCTTGTCAATACCCACCCTGAGTTTGTCACCTGGCCGGTACTGCAAAAAGAAATTAAGAACATGGACACCCTCATTGAGACCCTCGAATGATACAGGACAGCATGCAGAAAAATCCGCTCTCCAAAGCACCAGGGTGGGTTATGTTACCAGGAGCTCTCCCTCTATGACACACAGATCCTGCAGCACAACTGAAGGAGAAGCACACGCCTCTCCTCCACTATTTCATACATGAGTAGGCCGGGGACACCATCCCCAGCTGCCCTCACCTTGACAAGCCGATGGACTGCAGCTGCGGGTTGGAGGAGAAAGGTATTGTGCAGTTGTTAACCCTTTACATCTTCCTTGTATAGGAGTGGTGGTAGTAAATAAATGACCACAAAGCAAAGTTACCACACTCATTGAAGCAAAATGAAAATAAGAACTGTGGGTGCTTGCACTTGTGTCTGGCATCTCTCTGTGTCGAGTTGGGGCGGCAGATGCACCCCCTGGTGGTCCACAATGTTACAAGTAGGATTTTGAAATCTGCCCTAAACTTTACTGGGAGCTAGTGTAAGGATTTAAGAACTGGAATTATGTGTTTGTGTTTTCTTGTTCTTGTAATAACTCTTGCAGCAGCATTTTGGATTTACTGAATGCTATATAAAGAACAATTTGAACATCCAGTGAACACTGCATTGCAGAAATAAATGCATGAATTAATTTCTCAGTATCTCACATATTTAGAAAAAGCCTTAATTTCCCAACATTTTTAAGATGGAAGAAACATGATTTGGACAACTTTGTAATGTGCGTTTTAAATGACATGCTAGAGTCAAAGATAACTCCTAGATTGCGGGCTGATTCAGTAAAATGAATGGTGATTCCAGCTGAGTTAAATAATGACAATATATTGTTGTGATCAGTGTCATTCCCTCCAATAATTAGCATCTCTGTTTTGTTTGTGTTTAAAGACAAGTAGTTCTCATCCATCCACTATTATTCCCTAACACAACTAATTAAAGACAACATTGGAGAAACACCATTTGGTCTAAAAGAAAAGTATAACTAGGTGTCTTCTGCGTTACAGTGAACATTAACATTTTGTTTTCTAATGATAGATCCTAGTGGAAGCATGTAAAGTGAAAACAGTAAAGGTCCCAGTACTGAGCCCTGCGGGACACCATATCTCACTTCTGGGTATAAAGATGGAGTACTGGAGTACACCTTATGTATTACAATTTATTTGAGAAATTCCAGTCTGGTTTTCGCACTGGTCATAGTACAGAAACGGCACTAACACGGATTGTAAATGACATTCTGATATCCTCTGATGAAGGAAACTCCACTGTAATTATGTTGTTGGACTTAAGTGCAGCATTTGACACCATCGACTATTCTATTTTACTGCACAGGCTAGAAAATGATGTTGGGCTTACAGGCACCGTGCTCACTTGGTTTAGTTCTTACTTATCAAATCGATTCCAATATGTACAGAAATGTGCTGACAGTACTCCATCATTATACACAGAAGTTCAATATGGTGTCCCGCAGGGCTCAGTACTTGGACCTTTACTGTTTTCACTTTACATGCTTCCACTGGGATCTATCATTAGGAAACATAATGTTAATTTTCACTCGTATGCAGATGACACCCAGTTATACCTTTCATTTAAATCAAATGAAGTTTCTCCAATGTTGTCTTTAATTAGTTGTGTTAGTGAATTAAAGGAGTGGATGAATAAGAACTACTTGTCTTTAAATACAGATAAAACAGAGATGTTAATTGTTGGAGGGAATGACGCTGATCACAACAATATTTTGTCGTCATTTAACTCAGTGGGAATCCCAGTCAATTTTACTGAATCAGCCCGCAATCTAGGAGTTATCTTTGACTCTAGCATGTCATTTAAAGCGCATATTACAAAGTTGTCCAAAACATGTTTCTTCCATCTTAAAAATGTTAGGAAATTAAGGCGCTTTTAAATAAACAGGATTCTGAGAAACTAATTCATGCATTTATTTCTAATAGGATTGACTACTGCAATGCGGTGTTCACTGGATGTTCAAACTGTTCTTTATACAGCCTCCAGTTAATCCAAAATGCGGCTGCGAGAATTATTACAAGAACAAGAAAATACGAACACATAACTCCAGTTCTTAAATCCTTACACTGGCTCCTGGTTAAGTTTAGGGCAGATTTCAAAATCCTTCTTTTAACATATAAAGCATTAAATGGTCGAGGTCCGGCTTACTTGTCTAAACTTATCATGACTTACAAACCAGAGCGCACATTAAGATCTCAATATGCCGGTCTGCTTATGATTCCAAGGATTAATAAAATAACAGTGAGAGGTCAAGCTTTTAGTTACAGGGCCCCTAAACTGTGGAATGGTCTGCCTGCTACTATAAGAGATGCCCCTTCGGTCTCAGCTTTTAAATCCCGGCTGAAGACTCACTACTTCAGTTTAGCATATCCTGACTAGAGCTGCTGATTAACTGTACAGACTGCATCTCTGTTGTTAGTCATTAGCACTTAAACATAAGTAACATGACAGTTATAATTGTATACTAACCCTCACTTATTCTGTTTTTCTTTTCGGTACTCAAATGTGGCACTTGGTGCCATGGCCCACCTGCCAAGTTGTTTTGCCTGCCTAAGGAAAAGTCATCTCTGATGGAGGATCGCAGGAATCGTGGGAAAGAGGGGTCCTTTCATCGGATTGGCTGGCCCAGCACTGTTTCAGCCGTGGAATGGCCAAATGGGGGAGGCAGCTTGAAGGATGAGGTCTCCAGGACTCTATACAAATCATCTACTGTTAAATTCTGCTCTGTACTTCTAAAATTTATATTTTTTATTTCTTACTATATTGAGAAATTGTTCTGTTCTGTGTATTGTATTGTATTGTATTGACCCCCTTCTTTTGACACCCACTGCACGCCCAACCTACCTGGAAAGGGGTCTCTCTTTGAACTGCCTTTCCCAAGGTTTCTTCCATTTTTCCCTACTAGGTTTTTTTGGGAGTTTTTCCTTGTCTTCTTAGAGAGTCAAGGCTGGGGGGCTGTCAAGAGGCAGGGCCTGTTAAAGCCCATTGTGGCACTTCCTGTGTGATTTTGGGCTATACAAAAATAAATTGTATTGTATTGTATTGTACTGTCAGCACATTTCCATATATATTGGAATCAGTTTGATAAATAAAAACTAAACCAGGCAAGGACGGTGACTGTAAGTCCAATGTCATTTTCCAGTCTGTGTAGTAAAAGAGAATGGTCAGTGGTGTCAAATGCTGCGCTTAAGTCTAATAACATAATTACAGTGTAATTTCCTTTATCAGAAGGATATAAGAATGTCATTTACATCCCGCATTAGTGCCATTTCTGAACTGAACTGGACTGAACTGGACTATGACCATTGTGGGAATCAGACTGGAATTTCTCAAATAATTTGTGATGCGTAAGGTGTGACTGAAGCTGATTGGAGACTACTTTTTCTAGTATTTTAGAGAGAAAGGGTAAATTTGAAATAAGTCTATAATTATTAGGAATGTGTAGGTCTAGATCTGACTTTTTAAGCAATGGTTTGATGACTGACACTTTTAGTGCATCAAGTACTGTGCCATGCAATAATGAGCTATTGATAATGCTAAGAATAGGTGCTGTAAGCACATCCATTGAGCTTTTTACTAGTTTTGTTGTCACCAGATCTAAGAAACAAGTAGTAGGATTCATTTTAGAAATTAAAGTTAAGACTTTTTTTTTTGTTTTGTTCTTTATTTTGCCTTATACAATTTCTTGTATTAGGAATTTTCGCATACCCCTTGGGGTCAGAGTGCAGGGTCAGCCATTGTATAGCGCGCCTGGAGCAATTACAGGTTAAGGGCCTTGCTCAAGGGCCCAGCAGAGCAGTAGCCTTTTTGGCAGTGACGGGGATTTGAACCGGCAACCTTTGGGATACCAGCGCAGATCCTTAGCCTCAGAGCCACCACTCCGCCCCTCTATCCAGGACTCTTAACAGAGATGGCTAGGTGGTATTGAAGACACTGTAGAAATCAAGAAATATACTCCTCACAGTAATCCCAGCTATTTTCAAGTCAGAATAAACCTTGTGGAGCAGATAAATAATTGCATCCTCCACTCCAGTGTTTGTCTAATAAGCAAAGTGCAGTGGGTCCAAGTGGTTTACTTCAAGAGGACTCATATTGTCCCGGACCAGTCTCTCAAAGGTCTTCATGATGTAAGACATAAGTGCCACTGGCCTGTAGTCATCAAGTGAAGTGAACAGGAACAATGCAAGATGTTTCCCACAGCACATCCTTAGGGACAGACTGAAAGAGCACAGCTTTAAGAACTTCAAAACTGACTCCATTTGATCCTGCAGCTTTTTGTGTAGCTTCCCCAGTTGTCTTGTTACTTAGTTTTCAGTTATGGACAGCCCATGTTATTGGTAAAAGGTAGACATGTCACAGTTGACAGGGTAGGAGTTGATGATGTAGTGGAATGGTGTGGGGAGACTGCCATTGGAAGAATGTGGCAGTGGAAGGGAAAATCTACTAAGAAAATTGTTCAGGACGATAGCCCTGTCTACATCACCTTCCAGCACCAGAGCCCCAGATTTTTTGAATCCAGTATTTATACTTCGTTCATTCCAGACATCTTTCACATTATTCTGAGTGAGATTGTTTTCTATTTTTCTATTTTAGTTTTGTAAGCTTTTCTTCCTTCCTTCTTCCTTCACTTTTCTTTTACTTTAGAATTTGTGCATCCTTCAGAGTATTTAGCATTTATGCTGGGCTTTTAGCATTTAGAAGAGACATTTAAGATGAATATTCATCATTTAATTGCAATTTTTAACCATTTCAGTGGGGCATTTGCAATATCGCAGACATTTATCATTTAGAAGAGACATTTGCTATTTAAGTTGAATATTTAGTTGGACATTTAGCATTTACCAATGACATTTACCATTTAATATTTTAGAATTTAGATGTAATATGGGACATTTGCCATTTAGCAGACATTTACCATTTAGGTTAAATATTTGCCAAAATTAAAAAGTGATCTTATAGTTACACCTTGTCACGCATGCGCGCATGGGGAGTCGCAGAACGACCCGGGTAGTTGCGCGAAATCCGAAAGCCATACGGGATGGGCAGGCAACTAACCTTGTTTTCTTTATCTTCCCAGAAAGAAGGAAACGACGGCACCCTGAATCACCTCCCGCTACTCCACTTCCACATCTTCCTTCCCTCTGATGACATCAGTATCCCTGACTACACCACTCCTCGTTACCCAGCATTCCTCTGTTCAATTCCGGTTCCCTCTATAAATGTTCCCCCATCATGCCATGTTGTTGTTAACAGTTAAACCAGTGAATGCACTTTGGACTGTATAACCTCATTGTGAATCTTCTTTACAGTATATGGGGCCGGAAACTCCAAACCTTTATGCTCTGTTGTGTCTTTACTTTTACAACCTCAAAACACACACATTGGACATTGTGACAAAGCGGTATATTGGTGCTGCACCCGACACAGACAGACACAGGAGGCACACTAATAAAAACAAATGTTTTATTTTCTTCGTCTGTGGGCTATGTCTTCCCCGTATCCACAGACACAACACATTCCCAAAAGCACAAACAGAAAAACTCTTCTTTCCTCCACTCCTCTTGGCAGCTTTGTCTTCCTGGTCCCAACTCTGGCTCCTTGAGTGGTGGGTGTTGGCTTCTCTTATAGCCCACCCAGAAGTGCTCCAGGTGATAATTGACCTAAATTAGGCTGCAATTCCGGGTGTGGCTGTGTCACAGCCCACACGGGCCTAGAGAGCCGTACAGCTCCCCTTGGCGGTGGCCACGGAGCCCAACAGGGATGAGCTCCGGTGTAACACAACTGTGGCCCCGATGTAACCCAGGGGGACTGCCACCAAGTGTTCCGGGGTATGTAGTGTGCATCCAATGGCTGCTTCCCCAGATCCAGTGTCAAAGGGGTGTCCCAGCCAGGCATGGGTCCCAGCCATCTGCCAAAACATAAAGAAAGAACTTTTAAGTTTGGCATGCTGTAAATGTCCACTAAATAGTGGTACCAAAACAAGTACACTATTTTGCAAACAGAACCTCACAAGAATGTAAAATCAATTAAGTTTTTAAAAGATCCAGGTAATGGAAAGTTTTGTGTGATCAAAGGTACCATTTATCATTACAAGAAAACTGAATAAAAATTCAAATAAGAGGACATTAAATTGAAAAAGAAAATGTTATTTGAAACACTACACTAACTAAACAAGACAAAATTCTTCCACATTATGGCAGCTAAATAAAGGAAAAAGAATCATTTACCTGTGATGTTTACTCCAGTTTGTTATTGAAATATTTCTCAGCTGAGAATGGTTACATTACAATAAGCAGCAGTGAAGATAGTCAAAGTTAATCAGAGCATTTTAATGAAAGCAGAATTGGCTGGAAATGTCAGTTTCTGATAGCTTTACTGTGAGTTCCAATAATCTTTTGCTCACACCATTCATTCACTCAGTGCTCTCCCTGTATGGTGTCTCATGACTTGCTTAAGTAAGTCACTGCTGACAGCTCCATGGCTCTCTGTGAACTAAAAGCTATTTTTGTTACTGATTAAACAGTAAAACTGAAAAGCTTGCCTTGGTGTGCAGCATTCCATATTTATCTTGCCAATCACTTCATGTGAGTTTAATACATGGGTAGACAGACTGGAACCCTTGTTGAACAAAACACATTTTCACTGTAGCAAAACATGGACAAATGTCATCACATTAGACAGTCAACAACTGTTGGTGGAGTTTTAAAGGTCACAGAGCCTCAATTTCCAGTCTCACCTGATCAGAGTATGGCTTTTCAGCAGTGCAGATAAAGTGGAGATGAAGTAATGAAAATGAAAACCAAGGAAAAGGCAAATACAAGTTCTCTGCAGTATTATTCACTTACACTATATTAGGGTGACTGGAATGGAAACAGAAAATTCTTAAACCCTTTCAGTCTAATTAAAGTTATAGGTGAGCCGATCTTAGCAGCAGTGGGTACAAGGCAGGAAACGGCAGAGCAGCAGTCGTGGACGTTGAGAAGCAGTGTTTGTTGTGTTAGTGCTTACCATTTTATAAGGTACTATACTGTTTGATGATTAGTTAGAGCTGTACTCTTACCTGTTAATAGAGCACACCAAGGCATCTTTTGTGATGAGTAATTGTTGGGTTTCTGGGAGTTATGAAAATACAAATTAAAAGTGTATTATAAAAGATTATAATTAAACAAATGCTTTACATAGATATTTATTATAATAATGATTTGTCTTGTTTTATATTTATTTCCCAGGATAATAGGACTCTCTCTGTTATTACTAAGGATTCCATATATTCCATATATTACCTAATGTGAACTCATCTTTGTTACTATGGATGTTAACAGGAAAAGGGTATGTGAGTGGTTACAACGTACTGTATGGCATTTAATTTGCACATTCAAAGTACACTGTGGTTATGAAAACAATAACAACTGGCTGTAAACTGGGATACTGATAACATCTTGCTTCCCCTTGATAGCAACTGTTTTCACAAAGCTCTCTATTCATCCTGCTGAAACAAATAATGGAGATCTTTTTCTTCCTCACAGTTCATCTGAGGGGCGCTCATGTGCACATCCATACAGGGTGAATTTGAAATCTCTGATGAACTAAACATGGTTGCATCTTTAGGCAGGTGGGAGAAACCCCACAGACAAAGGGAGAACATGTAATCTCAACCTGAAATATGATCTTGGTATTGTATTCAATTCGTTATGCAGGATCTGTGAGGCACAGTAATAATTATTAAGCCAAATTCACCAATGTAATTGAGATTAGTAAATATAAATGACCCGCTAAATTCTTACACAAGCTTATTAAGAGACTGCAAGAATGAGACAATGAAAAATAAACAATGTCTGTAGAGAACATTACTCGGTGCCAAAGAGACCATTGGTTTCTACACTCCCTTATAAATGGATACAATCGCATTGGTCCTGCATTCCTCTGGTATTCTCCCCTATTCATAGAGCTTCTGCATTCGGTCCCACAACACATCTACTCCCTCTTCTCCTAAACTCTTTCACACGTCTACTAGTATTTCATCTGGTCCTGTTGCCTTTCCGTTTTAATTTTTCTCAGTGCCTCCTTTAGTTCCTTCCTCCTTATTTTTAGCACTAGCACTTAATTTGAGATTCCATCCCCTAATACTACCCTTGGATTTTCTTCTTTCAACAGCTTTTCAAAGTACTTCCTCCATCTATTTTTGATCCTATCATTTCTCATCTTTCACCTGCTTTATTTGAATAAAATCCTTTCCTGTTCCTACCCTTCACTGTTGTAAAAATCCTTCTCTCCTTCTTTTGTTGTCAGGTTTTCATAGACCTCCTCCAAAGCTTGTGCCATGGCTCTTGCCACTGCCCTCTTTGCCTCCTTGTTGTCTGCCAATATATTTCTCTGTCTTCTTCCCTCCTGGTTAGAGTCGGTGCATCTGCAAACTTGTACTGAAAGTCAGTTGTCAGACAACCACCCTGACATTATCCTATAGCATACCTTCATAAAAATGAGAATTCTTTTGACCCTCAATGATGGCAAGCTTTCCAGGCCCTGAGGCAGCAAAGCAGCACCAAACCATAATGCTCCCTCCTCCGTACTTGATCACTAAAAGGATGTTTTCATGTTCCTATGTTGTTCCACTTTTAAGCTATATTTACAGCTACCTATTATTCTTGAACAATTCAACCTTTGTTTCTTTAGTCCAAAAAATATCTCACCAATGGCACTGTGGAGTGTCAAGAATATCATTTGATCTATAATGGACATCATACCAGTTCAATGTTTTGTATACAGTAGACTCGTGAACAGAGATGTTACCCTGTTCCAATCAATTCTACAGAATAACATTTTCCCACACATACAAGCATTAACCCAATTATTACACTACAATAATTAAACTTCAGTACAACATAATAAAATGGCATTTACAAATAGGTGAGTCAGCGTTCTACTGAAGAATGCTCTAGACATGGTGAATTTTGTTAAATTTAAGTGCTTTTGTTTTAATCACATAAAGGAGTAATACAGCAAAAATAAAAGTCAGTGGAAGACAGACTAACAGATTTGCAGTAATTATCCAATAATTCACCAAGACACCATAAATCGCCACTCAGTGTTCACCACTGTAAACAAAACTAGAATAATACTTAATCATATAATTTAATAAGCCTCCCATTTCTCCATTGTGCCTCGAGAGTAGATTCAGGTCAGCAGGGCACTGTTTTGTTAGCCTTTTCTAAGCTCAAATTTCATACTTATCTCTGCTTGAAGGAAAACTAAAACTTCTGTTATTAGCACTCCCATCACAAGAGACAGCTAGACTTTGGTCCACGGCTGAAGAAAGTGGCAGTTTAATAAATAAATAGGCCTAATTACCACACTCATGTCTTTGTGTAAGGGCCTGGTAGTGTGGCAAGAGCGGTTCCCATATGCAACGCAGGAGCAGACGGCCCAGCACTTAGTGCACAGGTGCTGGGAGCTGCTGATTGCTGCAGCTGTTCCATGTCCCCATTTTAAAAAGGGAAGTGCCAGTGCAAGAAAGGAAAAAAGCAAATCACAAGTCAAGAGGAAGACGGACTGGCCAGTGACCAAGACAGAGAAATTGAGGGTAAAAGGAAAAGGATGTTAGAGAGGCAGAGACAGAGAGTGAAATTGGTGTGAGACACATTGTCAGGAGTGAGCCTCAGGGCCGTGGGAGCAGGATGCTGTGAAAGGGGCGCTCCTATTGAGCGCTTTCTTGGGAGTGTGAGCAGCCCGATTGATGGCATCTCCCTGCAAGGGCCAAAGGTGAGTGCTGGGAGACGTGTGTGGGGCTCATCGTGTTGACCTGAAGATGTTGAAAAAGGATGGCAGGGAACGGAGCCCCAAGAAGAAGGTTGATGGCACCTGTCAGTGGGCGACTCCTCCTTCTGGAAGGTCCAGACAGGATAAGTGGGGCAGACGCCAGGTTTAAAGGGAAGCATTGGGGCTCACTGTTCTTTATGGACTGTCTCTGGTTTTTACCCTCATTGTTTTTAATGGTTTATTTATTGGATTTGAACCTCCACCAGCACCTTTTCATTTTTATAGATTATTTATTTGTTGAACAAATTTTGAAGCACTGCGTTATTTGTTTGGACACTTTTGTTTTTGAATTGTTTTAAATAAAAGCACTGTTCACCTTTTCACTATCCCCTTGCTTAGTGTATGTGTTTGTCTTCATCTGCCCAGCTCATCTGGTTATGTTATCGATGGTGTCGGGTTCAAGAGGCTCCCAGACAAGAGTGGGAGCATGGAGCCGACCTACACTGTCACACACTTCCTTCACCCCTCACAGATCTTGGTGGAACTCGGAGTTTTCTCCAGTTAGCCAGCAACTTTTACAGCCAGACTCATTCTAGTGTTTCAGCAATTGCTCTTGTAATGATTCTCAAAAAAATCTTGTGCATACAACATGCAAATATTGTTTGCACAATATATATTATAACTTGTGGTCTCAAGCTATTAGTATTAGCCCGTAAAATCTTGTTTGCACAAAATTAAAAAGGCACTGCTTTTTGAGACTTTAGTTTCTCCATAAAAGACAGCTTAAATGTTTATTTCAACACGCTTCTTTAAATTTGAAGGCAAATTCTTGAAAGCAGAGAGGCACTGTTTTTTATATACAACTGTGGAGAAAGTGCACATTCAGTTTCCATGTGTCAACATTGAGACCGAAAAGCATGGGAACAACCTACCAAATGAATGGTGGAAGGTGTGCTATTGCGCTTTTATTTTTGAATGATATTTAGCTTTTAATTGGCTGTGTCTCAATAATTATGAACCATAACCTAAGTTGACAACACTCCTGATAGGTCTCTATTATAAATCTGTAACAGTTTGGTATGAGTAATAAGGACTTGCTAGAGAATGTAATGAAGTAAAAAGTATACTGTTTGACTTAAAAATGTAGCAGGGTAAAAGTAAAATACAAATACTTGAAAAATGGAATAAAGTAATTGTACTTGGTTTTTACACCTGCATGCTTCACACCACTAGATGCTTCTTGTAAATAGCAAACTTAAGATGTCAATCTTTCTTATAGGTCACGATAGCTCTTTACCACACCTCCAATCTCATTTCATTGGTTGGATTACATATAAGCCATCATCATACTCCAGTTAGAAGTCACCAGCCAGGGAGTTCACACAATTTTTCCAACCTACACTGTGAATATTTGAATGATGTATTCAATATACACAAGGAGAGTACAGGAATTTGTATGTAATTAACACTAGAATCTCTGAAGCCTATGAAAAAATCATAATCCTGGGCCACCTTAAATCCCTTCACACCTCTCCATCAGCGTCTTTCATTTAGTAAATGTGTCGATCAGCACAAGCAGCAAGCAGCCTGCTATCCTATCCCCCCACCGACGCAGCTGAAGTTCTCCCAACTTGTGGACGAAAATAGGCACACTGAAAAGCAGACCGATAATATTTTCTCAATTCACTTTATTTATTCATTCGGAGTCGCAGTAAGTAGAGATTCAAAAGAGTATAACTTATTGCCGCAAAGCTCAATTTAACCCTGATCAAAAGCCAGGAGGGGTTTTTTATACTTCAGCATCTCATGATTAATAAGACAGAAAGAACATCCTTATCAAAACAGTAAAGTTAAACAATATGTCTGTTGAGCTAAGCATTATCTGTGTTTTGGAAGCTAAGCACAGGAGAGACGCCTTTGCATAAACTTCATGTACTTTCTGCAGCCGTGTGACCTTGTCCCTGAAACATTCACTCTGAGAAAGGGAAAACAAGAAACAGCTTACATTTTATTCATGTGGACATTATTTCTCCTGAACCCTGGAATAACATATTTTTGTTAGTTCATAAGCCAAAGCGTCTCTCACTGGCAAGTTACAAAATAGTTATTATAAAGATTCTAATTTACTAAACACACAAAATACATGGTGCTGAGGAGAACATTCTTCTTCTACAAACTCAAGTCTCTTTATCGTGGTGTGAAGTGTCTGAAGTTGCATAGTGTAAATAATATATCATTATTTGGAATGCATATATTTTATGTGTGTCTATAACAATCTTTGTAAGTGTAGGCAAACAGGAAATGTGATGCAAGAAATGTTGAACACATACCTAAAACAGAAACTTTTTCCATGTTATAATAATAATGACATGAGGTGTATAATATGTGGAGACTTTAGTTCAAATATCAAATAAACACATGCGCTTTTATTCAAGATTATAACCAAAGAAAAAAAATTCATGCAATTTATATGTTGCTGTCAATGAGTTAAAAACTCAAGCTCAAATGTCAATCGACAGGAAGTTGATATGTGATCTTGAATGGTGCAGAGGTAAGAATTCCTGTATTATAACCAAAAGGTTGCAAGTTTGAGTCTGGGTGTTTCTTGTTTTGAGTAGTGAGCTACAATTATTTTTACTGTACTATAGTATAATAAAAACATACATTTAATTTGAGTCTGTAACACCCAATGTAAATTTTGGCTACTTGTAAAAGTTAGCGCTTGTTTATTTATTATTCAGTTTTATTCTGTCAGTGACATTCACGTGGTACAACAAACGTGCTTCTCCCTGTCTGAGTTATTGGAATTTATCTCCTTCTATTCACAAGAGCAGCGATGGCCACAGTTGGTGCTGTGCTTGATGCCTACTCAGAACTATTTGTTGTAAAGAAATCTGTCTGCATTTTCAGTACCATGCACACATGTTTATTTGATATTTGTCTAAAGTCTTCACACATTATACACTTCACAACATTATTACTATAACATGGAAAAAGTTTCTGTTTCACGTATGTGTTCAGCATTTCTTGCCTCGCATTTCCTGTCATCCTACACTTACCCAGATTGTTGTACAGTTGTGGAGTTTAGGTAATTTAGTGAAGTACACTCTTTAACAAAGGAAGTAGATTGAAGCAAAAATATTACCTGGCTTGTCTAAATTCAGAGAGAAAAAAGTTACCCAGATGTTGTCATCCAAGGATCCACCAGAAGATGCTACAGACACAACACGAAATGGTGTAAAAAGACAAGGCAGAGTGAAAATGAGCACAAGACCCTGAAATCAGCAGCACTCACCCCTGAACTACAATGCACAGCAAGCCCTGTCCTTACAGAGCCTGTGTGTTACAAAAGCTAATAGCAGTACAACTACCACTGAAGGAAGGTGGTCAAGTGGGGGATACAGGCGCCTTTATGCACCAGCTACTGGTTTCAAGCACTCAATTTTTGAGTTTCACAGATAAAACCCTTTCTGCCGATCCCTGTCATGGGGCACCAACTCAGCAGAAAAGAAATCTCAGGCAGGATCAACTGTTGTCTATCGTTCAGGCCTTTCATACGTCCACCCAGCACCACCCAGGCCAGGCTGACTAACCCCAGGAAAATGACTAACGTCTCAGGGAATGGCCTACAATTTGGGCGGTGCTCCTGTTCCTCACAAACAGAACTTTATTCTCTCAGTCTGAGGCTGGCTGGCCCAATGTGTGTTTGTTTTGATGTCTTTGCCTGTTGACCACTGCTTGGAAGAAAACGACCAAAAGGAAACTTGGTGAGAAGCCTCTTAAAGTAGGCAGAGTGTTTACTTTCTGATTCAGTTTACAGTATTTTTATATAACAAACTTCCCATTTACTAGCCGGTGTGCTGTGCATACTAACAAATATGTTTAAAATTAAAAAAAACAACACACAAACACAATCCACCATCCATTGTACAAGCTAAATGCACGCACACACACACACGCACACACACACACCCAAACACGCACATGCACACACATACTGGATATATATTTTATGTAGACAGGGCTATTAAAAAGCCTGGTAATGAAAATAAATAAAGAGTGTCCATGGTGTGGGTAGAATACAAAGAAGTCTGAAGCTGCATCTCTCTTCTTTCATGTTCCTAATCAACACTGAGATCCTGTTTCAATGGATAATAATTCATTACATTTATATAACGCTTTTCTCAGTACTCAAAGCGCTATCCACACAGGGAGGAGCCGGGAAGTGAACCCACAATCTTACACAGTCTCCTTTACTGCAAAGCAGCAGCACTACCACTGCGCCACCTGGATAAGAAGTCCGAGTGGGAGTGACATTGAATGTCACCACTAGACACTAAGAAGAAGATGACAGAAGTAGAGCCTCAAGGAAGGTGCAGTTTGAAGTTCCAAGCGTCCAACTGTCAGACACGGGCGGCTTGGGTCTCCCCAGTTTACCCCTTGTGACATTGTTCTACACTCAGTGCTGATGCTGACATCATCAGGTTGGCTAATGACCTTTTCATGGCCACTGATGACAGAGAAAGTTGATCCACACCCTCTACTGCACTTACTGACTGCCTTTAAAATGGTGTGCCATTCCGGTCAACCGAATCCATTGGGATGCCACTTGTCTTGTTTGTATCTGTTTAATGTCCATGAGAGCTTTAAAGCCACTACACTGCAGGAAGTTCAAGGAGTGCCCCGGTCTTCTTTTATATCAAGTACTGTTTAGGTCTCATTATATGGTGCAGGAGGCTTGATTGTCACTGCTTCTCCCCATCAAATTAAAATGTTGGTGGCTGGTTCCAAAGGAGTATAGAGATGAAGTGGATTTTTTGTTATCAGAGGCAGAACAGATTGACAGCCTCAAACAACCTGGGTTCAAACCTCAATATAACCATAACCTGGCCCACATCATAGATAGAAATCTCATGAGTTGTCCTGCTTTCTGGCAGACGGGGACTAAGGCTTAAGCAATATCAAGAGATGTCTATTGAGGACAGTCCAGCCCAACTTGGTTATCTGACAGCTCGTTCCTTTTGGGTAAACAATTTTGCACATTTTTTCATTCACTATAAATATAAAATTACGAGTCTGGCTTTATATAAACAATCTGGCAATGATGTAGTTGGGTGGTACTTGGCTTGGCACCTGTGGCCTCAAACTTCCACGAGGCTGTGTTTCAGTTCTAGTCCTCTGCATTTGGAGGTTTTCCTGGGGACCCCTGACTTCCTCCCACATTCCAAATGTGTTGGTGTTTGGGTTGGATTAATGGGCCATGTACAAGTCGACGTCTCACTGAGTGTACTGTGTCATCTAAATGTCTCCTGTCTTGTGCCTGATCTCAAAGGGATAGGCTCTGGCCTCCCATAACAGAACTTAGTGACAAGGGAGTACACAAAAGGACCCACTAAACAAGTGCCACCTACCTACCCAAGAGCCCCTTCAGAATTGACTGAGCAAAACAGTTTTTTAAAAAGTTTGTAATTAATTAAGTTTGTCTTATTTCTCATTCTTACAAACTACACCATATTTAAGTGCACTTTTAAAATGGTAACATTGCATTATTTTTTATCTGTGCAGGAGGACTAAATGACACAAATGTTCTGCGTACCCATCTAGCTTTGACTGCAGAGGTGGGCCTGCTGGACACACCACACAGACCCCTCATTGGGGAAACGAGAAAGCCAAAGATTGCCATGAAATGGAGCAACCCAATGTGAATGTGAGGGCAACATGAATATCTCCTTTGGGACTGTTGGGTTACAGGCCCTCAGAAACATGAATCTCAAGTTACTGGAAATTTCATTTTTTGTCTTTCTTATGTTCCATGTTTTGTGTTGTGCAGGTTGTAATAATCACTGTAAATTTGTGCTGTCCAGGTATCCAATGTCTAGCAGTTTTATTTTTTTTATTGTCCATCAAAGCACTTACACCAAAGCACACTGTGAAAAGAACTTTACTTAAAATTAGATTCTATTGAATTGATGGATAATGCTGGACCATGAGACGCTTGTCCACTGATCGGCCAGACATGCCTGTGATGAGCGTCTCATATCTGTTATTTAACACGAATCCCTGAAGTCCATGAAAAAACTTGTAATCCTGGGCCACCTTAATTTCCTTTGCCCCTCTCCATCACGTCTTTTGTGTTGTACTGTAAATGTGTCGATCAGCACAAGCAGCAAGCAGCCTGCTTCTCCGAATTAGAACCCTTATCCTCATCTGAGTTCACCTCTGTTATAGGACATCTTTATGTGAAAACAGCAGTGTCAGATCGGGGAGAGCGCGAATGTGACTGAGAGAATAAAACTGAATAAAAAAAAAAAACGCTAACCTTTACAAGTACCATAAATTTACACCGGCTGTTACAAACTCAAATCAAATGTATGTTTTTATTGTTTAATAGTAACAGTAAGAGCTGCTCACGACTCAAAATAGTAATTCTGAGAAGCGCCCAGAATCAAACTGGCAACCTCTTTGCTATGAGTCAGCAGTTCTTACCACTGCACCACCCCAGCGGCCGTGTCAGTGTTGTACCCTAACCTGATTTCTCTTTCTTTGGTGACATTCTTGAATAAAATCGCCCTTGTTTTTTTATATGTGTACCTTTTGTGAAAGTGTTTATTTGATATTTGGACTTTAGTCTTCACACATTATGCACTTCATGTCAAAATTTTGTCATTTGTATTATAACATGAAAAAAGTTTCTGTTTTAGGTATGTGTTCAAAATTTCTTGCCTTGCATTTCCTGTCATCCTACGTTTACCCAGACTAATGTATGTATTCCAAATAACGATATATTATTTAGCCTATACAACTCCAGGCACCTCACACCCAGATAAACAAAACTTGAGCTGGGAGAACCTTTTGTTCGACTTGAGCTGCGGCGGTGAAGGGAATGGGACAGCAGGCTGCTTGTAATGGAGAGGTGCGAAGGAATTTAAGGTGGCGCAGGATTATGAGTTTTTTGTAGGCTTCAGGGATTCTAGTGTTAAACAATATCCTCTAGAACAGGGGTCCTCAATCATAGTCCTGGAGGGCCGCAGTGGCTGCAAGTTTTTGTTCTAAATTGGTTACTTAATTAGAAAGCAATTCTTGCCAATAATTTAATTTCATGGCTTGTTAGTGCTTAAACTCTGCTATGTCAGGTAATTCTTATATCCTGGATTTTCTTTCCCTTTCTAAGGATATCATCCAAATGATTTGAAGGCTAAAATGGATGAGTAATTCTCAGTCCTTCACTTTTTCCTCTTCAATTTCCTTCCAAGTATTTAATTTAACCCAATAGTGCATGATAAATACACACTTCATCAGATAACTAAAGTGTAAATCACAGTTGAACCAAAGGTTTGGCACTGAGTCATTCAGACAAAAGACGCCAAAATGGACATTCATCTTAGGCTTGTGACTGCAGACTGAACCTGCCTGTATGTAATGGACAAAATAACAAACCCATGAGCAGGCACAGGTTTTGTAACTCTAGGTGACCTTGATCCAATCTCCCAAGGTTTCCTTCATTTACTTCACTTCACTTCCTTCACCTACAGTTTCCTGCATTTATCTCTTCTTGCTCTCTGAAGCCTAAACGAGCTGTTCCCTCTTTGGGGTGCTAAAAGCTGACAATCTCTTCTATTTGAGGACCTGAAAGCTGAGATCCACTCTGCTATGCCATGCTCTGTGCCAGTGACTTATCCCAGTCGGAGAAGTCTGAGAAACAGCCATTATTTCATGAAAGGAACGAAGAGCTTAAACTCTTGTGACAGAAAGATTAATGCTTCTCCTTATTAAGTCACAGCGAGCTGAGAAGGGCAGCACCACAGCCCCCCACAAACTAAAAACACAGCAAAGAGTGCACTCCAACTTAAGAACATCAGACATCATCATGTCTCATATGCCTTGTGTTCTGTCTTTTATGCATAAATATATATATATATATATATATATATATATATATATATATAATATATATATATATATATATATATATATATTTACTAGGGGGCTTTGCCCCTGCTTGCTTTGCTTGCCAGCCTCCACAGCCTGTGCTGTTTACCAGCCACTTTGCGTCTCTGCCGCTCTCGTAGGTGGATTTCACTTTCACCAAACAACAAATCTTTTAATTCTCGTGCATACGTCTCTTCATCGGGAAGAAACATGAATTAGACGATCTACAAGTCTCCGACTTATAAATCCAAACAATATATTTGATTTCTTTAAGCTGTTCTGTTATTTCACCAATTAATAATTTCTGTTTGTTTGCGCTAATGCAATCTTTACTATCATTTTTTTGAGACTTTCGAATTTTAGTACTTCCATTTTCTCTAACCTACTCTGCATGTGTATCGCGCCAACGTTTTTGAATTCTTTACAACGTTCTACTTTGTCATCTACTCTTTGTCTTTTATTTCCAGCCCCGGGCATGGTTAAATCTCCTGGCACAAAGTCTCATGGGATATGAAAGTGTCTCTCTGAAAAAGTCTTGTCTTGTCCCATATATATACAGTAGTTATATAGTTATCATATTTCTGCCATGCTTGTGTTTATTAATAAATTGTATTATCTTGTTTCTGAAAATGAGAGTGCTTTAAGTACCTTGATACACCTTGATATAAGCCTAACAGCCCTTACAGAAAAAGTTTAGGAAAAAAAGCAGGACCCTCACCATATTATTTAATTCATTAATGAAGTTATCAAAGTCAAAATTGATAATTAAGTAATGGAGTTAAAATTCCTCCAATTTCCCTTGCAATGTCCATAACTGTATATGCCTCTATAAATATATCTGGATCAGTGTGAATGGTGTTGTTCTTCATGCTTGACATTGACGACCACTGGGGTTTCACATGGGAACAATATTTTTGAAAAGCATGTTGTGGAGCCACAATGCCTCTGGTAGCTTCTCGCTTTGTCTGCTTGTCAAAGACAGTCTGTATCAATGGAGTAAAAGTCCAGCTTCAGGCCAGCCTTGTCCGACTTTCTGGAATGCCACCAAGAGCTGCTGTCTGGCAATAAACATTGCAGGATGTCATCAGTTTTTCCAGGCCAGTGTTATCCTTGGATAGTTGTGTGACACCTAGGACAGTCTGTCTAGCGTCCCATGGGCCACTGAAGAGCCACTGCACAAACATGTACTGCATGTGATTGGAGACCACTAAACATCTGTTCCGGCGCCGCCGAGAGTGGCAGCCTTTTCAGCAGCTCCGTGTATGACTGTATGTGTAAGTGTACTGTTCTACTTTTATTTTTCTATTTTTATTTATTGATCACTTTTTTTTTGCGAATTTCCCCTTGGGATTAATAAAGTATCTATCTATCTATCTATCTATCTATCTATCTATCTATCTATCTATCTATCTATCTATCTATCTATCTATCTATCTATCTATCTATCTGTTACAGTTATGCATTATTCATTTTCATTGACCAATCGGGTGCTTTCCATTCTTACCCAGCCCAATTTCTGAATAAGAAACTCTTCCTTTACTTTACTGCAGTTTGAGAATTTCTCCTCCCTAGAATATCAGCCGCTAACTATGCTGGCCGCCCATGTTCGCCAAAGGTCAGCCTCCGTGCGTTTTCAGAAGGTCAGCAGGACCACAAGTGAGGCAATGCAGGCCTCTCTTGCTGGCCGTTGATGTAATGCACATGAGCGCTTTGCTCAACACTGCGTCCATTCACAATTTCCTGCCTGCGCGGCGGCAGTTGCGATCCAAATAAGCAGTTACCGAGCAACTGCGATGCCTCCGAGCAGTCTTATTGTTATTTATTTCGGCAGAATGGTTGCCTTTGGTTCTGGCATTAAAAAAGAAAAAAAAATTGACAAAGGCGGGTATTTGTGGCTGCGCTGTATGACTCCCCCAGATCGAGGACACAGGGGACGAGTGTGACTCATCGCCTCCGACGTCATCGCTGGCCAGCTTTGCTCAGCACAGAGGCATGCGCTCCACCGAGACTCTCCAAAGAGCTGCGCATCGCCAGCGCTGATCCCACCGTCTTGGGAGGAAGTCACAAATATTGGTTGCCGTGGAAACGCGGCAGCCCACCGGCATCAAGTCCGCCTGTTAGCTACGGTGGATGTTTTGTTGTTGTCTATTTCCAAAGGAAATCAATACATCAGTAAGTGTGAGCCTTTCGTCAGATTTACAATGTATCCATGCCGATCGCACTCACTTTTTGCTCTCAGTGTTCCCCACCGTCCTCTTCTCATCGCTCATCTTCTCCGTCCGTTCTGGTTGTGTTTTAATGCCTTGGGAGCGGTCTGTTCTTAATTACAGCACTTGTTGTGCTGATACCATATAGACACTAGCTGGTTTCTCTCCATTTCCAACTTAAGTGCTTCCATTCTTTCCCTGACTCAGTTCAATGGCTCTTTGTCCTCAGTGACCGCTGGATGTCACTCTGCTGAAGATTCAGTCTGGTGGACAGGTCACAGCCTCTGTCGAAATTGAGGTGACTGGCAGGAGACACGCGAATAAACAGAAAGTAAAAAAAAAACAAGAAACGCCATACACGCCGGTGAACGAGCGGACACACCTTAAACTCCGCCGGTAAAAAGTTACTGACAGTAGTGACATAAAATGACCGGCAGATGGCGCAAAGCAATCATTTAGATGCGCTAGCTGGGCTTTTGCAGCCATCGTGCAGACGAGCAGACGAGCAATCGATTCTGGAAGACGGGATTTTAGTGTTTGTGTTGCTATGGACCACAAAACCTGTGTCAGGGTCTTGCTATGTAGTCCAAAGCATCTAAGAAGTCTCCCTATTCTAATTTTGTTTCAAATCATGGTTATATGATCGTTACATTGCTCTGACGTCTTAAGGTGGGTGACCACTACGAGAACACCTGAGAGGTAGTCACAAAACACTTCTAACGTAACAGTACTTTTTATAAAAAATAAGTATGAACTGTTTTGCAGTTTGTCATGGTGGCACTGTGGTTAACGCTATCTTCCACCATCCAGAGATGTTTGTTTGACTCCTAAACTATCCACAAGTCCTGCAATTGTTGACAATGGAGCATCCTAATATCTGTTTCCCAGTTATATTTGTAACACAAATAAACCAGAAGTGACAGCAGGTTGAAGTCTTAAGCCAATGTTACATTACATGACTTCTAATCGTAGGGTATGTCAGATCTGCCAACTACTTTTGCTAATCTTGTAAATTTAGATGACTGAAAATCGCTCCCCTGTCACATTTAGCAGCTGAGTGCCAAACTTCTAGCTCAGTCCTGTCGGTTTTCTGACACCCAATAGTGTATTGACGGAACAAGCGCTGTACGAAGGGTTAACAGGTATGGCAAGTTCAGCTTCAGTCTTGGCTCATTTTTGTTTTTGCCATTTTCTTGAGGTACATAAAACATGAGACATCAGTTAGACAAGCTTCTCCTCTGTGTGTGAGGTCCATAGCCCCATGCTCCATTCCCTTTGTTTCTGAGTTGCAGGCATTGTGCAGTATTTCCAGATGAGTAATCAGCCCACTCCTACAACTAAAGACGGAGCAAGTCACTGACCAGTTGGAGTGAGCTGCTGAATGAATCCCTTCAACTTGCTAAGATAAAAAAAATCGGAATATACCCTGATCTTGCAAATCACTTTAGGAAAAGGTGCCAGCCAAATAAATGTAAAAATAATAATACATTAATTATTTTACAGCACCCCCAGCATTTTGTGTGAAAATGTGTGCTTGATCAGCGTGCTAACAGAAAGCCCTGTGCAGGCAAGTACAGCGCCTGTAAAACTCTGATGCTGCCCCATTCAAGCTGCAAGAAGGTTTGATGACTTCACATTCGCTGTTTCGACTTTTACAGATAAATGCAGTTTGTGCCCTTTGGGTGAGGGAGCACATGTACAAATATTGGCATTTTTAAGACCTCCAAACTTTGATGTAATAACTTGGAGAAGTGAGAAAAGTTAAAAAGGCATCCTAGTAAAAAGTACCTGCTTTTTATTAAGCATACATGGCTTGAGGAGAACTTTAATGGACAGGTGCCCTTGCTCTTGATTGCTGCCTATAAGTGACATTGAATGAGATTAACCAAGTTTGTATTGTGAATTGCAATACAAAAAGGTATGGAGTACAATACACATGAATCAAAAAAGGTGTGAGGCCTCAATAATGCCCCCACACAGGCTACACTGGCCAGGCCTCCACTGCCAGCCTGTAACAGACCTCACCCTGCTGGGCTAACCCCCACTCAAGTGGCATGACTCAGGCTTACAAGAGATGTTAGCACTAAAATATCCTTACGTCTCTTAAATAGCTCAAAAGCCACACAGGAGGAGGAAAACTGCAAACCTCAGCTTGTGCAGAGATAGGTAAACAAATTAATCTCTCTATTATAATAAAAAAATCCTGGGACAAGACGAGACTTTTTCAGACAGACACTTTCACGTCCTGCGAGACTTTGTGCCAAGAGATTTAACCATGCCCGGGGCCGGAAATAAAAGCCAAAGAGTAGATGACAAAGTAGAACGTCATAAAGAATTCAAAAATATTGACACGATACACATGAAGAGCAGGTTAGATATAATGGAAGTATGAAAATTCAAAAGTCTCCAAAAACTGATAGTAAAGATCGCATTAGCGCAAACAAGTGGAAATTATTATTCTGTGAAATAACGGAACAGCGCAAAGAGATCAAATATATTATTCAGATTTAAACTTTTAAGTTGGAGACTTGTCGATCGTCTAATTCGTGTTGCCATCAGGGAAAAGTAGTGTTTCTTCTCAATGAAGAGGAGTATCTGCGAGAATTATAAGATTTGTTGTTTGGTGAAAGTGAAATCCACATACACGAGTGGCAGAGACGCAAAGTGGCTGGAGTGTAGCGCAGGCAGGGGGGTTGGCAAGCGAAGCGAGCAGGGGGTGAAGCCCCCTAATAAATATATATATACCGGTATATATCTTTATAAAAAAAGATTTATTTGTAACACACCAAAACGTGCATCACATAGCAAACTGAAGCATTAAAGGAGTTGCCATAAAGGCAATCCATAGTGAGCAAGATCTAGAAAAACACAGTTGAGTTTTCAGAATCCTTAAACAGAGTAAGATAATCAAAAATCCAGAAAACTCAACCATAAACCAAAATAGTCACAATTCACCATAGTGGATGATTCCCACTGAACTGCCTGTCTCCCCAGCCTTTATAGGGCACTTACTGAACAAAGATGGGCAGGTGGCCCCAACCTCTTATTGTTCCACTCACAAACTACATAGAACATACTCACATTTAAAGAGACAGTACAAAATTGGAATCACATATGAAAGCAATAAAAAACATAAAAAGATAAAAGTAATAACTGAAAATAAACAAAAACAATAATCAAATACATATGACAGTTTGAGGATGTGGGGTCACCAATAAACACAGATTGGCCATTTCATTATGTTCACCGTCCCTTCCTACATAATTCCCTGCTCAAGGAGATGTGGCATCATATGCTCAGGCAGTGGAACAAATGGCAATGTGTTTGTGCTGTGATGCGATGCCCAGTGTACACTGGGTTCCCAGCCAGGACAGACTGGCCCAGGACAAGGACAGGGCCTACTGATGTCCTAAGAGAATGTGCCCTGGAATATGTGGACAATGCTCCCCAGTGTACAATGCAGCATATCACCTAGGAAGTGCCAGTGACGCCTGGCCAGCTGAAGATGAGAAACCAGCCTTTCAAAGCTGGCAGGACAGCGAAACGAGGCAGTTGATAGAGAACAGCACGCAGTCCCAGAAGGAGAGTAACAGGACTGTGTTGCTCTCGTAAAGATTTGGGAGAAGTTTGCTTACGTCACTCCAGCCTGTTAGCTGACAGCACAGAATGATTCACACCATGAAACTCTTAAATGAAGTTGTCTAAACAAACTGGGTTCTGAATACTGTAAGTCCAAAAATAACCATGAGAAGACTTTCAAACTAGTGATGTGTGAAACGATAAGAGTTGCACTACGCATGCCGTTTTGCAAAACTGCCCATATTGCTCCCTAAGGGTTATTCTGCTGCCATTATTTCTTTCTTTTTTTTGCTGCACTCCAGTGCAACTCTGAAGTCCAATGGCTCCTTCCAGCATTGCCTGCATGCACGTTCATGCCGCTGGTTCTGCCTCAATAAGTGTCAGAGGCAGCTAGCACCATCTATGCTCAGTTTCCCCAACTCTGTAAGCCAATCGAGGTCAGGGTCGCTCTAGAAGCTCGCTGGATCACTAATGGATTTTTAGCAGTCTTGAAGTGCTTGCAGATGAATGCTCTTTTGCTGTACTCTGCTTTACACGCTCTACACCTTAATAAAGTGTGCCATGCCTTCACAAATGGAGAAAACAGATGCTGAAGAGATTAAAATATATGGAGCAAATTTTGGTTGTGAAGAAACACACTTTGTGAAATAAACTTTTTTTGTGAAACAAAACTCTTAGATTTCATTGCAAATTCGTTTTTGTGCAAATCTTTTCAATCATCGCTCTTTACAAGCACATCCTTCCAGATGTCTGATGAAACTATAATTTGGAGGATAACTGGGATGAGAGCTCAAGTGGACTTTGTGGTCCTGCAGATGTGGGCAAGTGGGCTAGCCACCCCACCAATTACAATTACATGGATTAAAACACATGGAGATAGGATCAGATAGGGATCACACTTTTTGCTTTCTTATGTAATTTTGAGATATTCCCAATTACATGTGTGATTTATTCACAATGAAGACAACATTTTTAATACGTCTTGTCCCCTTTACTATCACTCTGGCTGTTAGGAGTGTCCCTTCCTGTTATAAATGGAAAATGCAAAAGACAAAAGATGTGATTTTGAAAATGGCATGGGAGCCATCAGCATGTACAAAGAGCTGAAATGACACTTGTGCATGGGGTTGTTGGGCCCACCTGCCATGATAGGTTCAGGAACTCAACAATATGGAAGGACTTCAGAGTAGAACTGCTGCTTCTCCAGGAAGTGAAGAGCTAGTTACAATGGTCTGGCTATGTAGTTAGGATGCCCCCAGGTGCCTCTCTCACATTTACAAGGGAGATTGAACTGAATGAAGCGTCAGGGACATATCCACTGGGATATTTCCTAGGATGGGCTGGAAGAAGTTGCTGAGGACTTCATGAGCAGGTCAGCTCAACACAGTAGCACTCCTGAGGTTTTCACACACTAGATTATCATGGATATTTCAAGACTGAGCTGACATCAAAAAAATGTTAAGCCAATGGTGATTCTGTGGTTGTAAACAGACAGTGGATGAATTACGTTGACACAACAAACATCAAAGAAGAATTAACAACTCATTGCATTTTCTCAGAGTACCATTGCCAAAGACCAAATGTGCAGCTGAAATCAGCAAAAAAACATGATGATGTAATCACAATGGGCTGATGGGCCCTGGGAATGAAAAACATTTCTCATGTGTTAGAATTGTTCCTAGCTTCTGATGATCCACAAGAGTCAGGAGGATGCAAGAACCATGACATGTTGATAATCCAATAAGGCCATGGAGTCATCCTGCCATGTGACAGCAATACAAGCTGGTCGAGGCGGTGCAGTGGCATGGCACATAATGGCTCCCGTGATATACTAATAATGATGAGGTATGAATATACCTCTCTCACTGCAGAGGCATACTTCTTATAATGCTTCATGCCAAAAGTTTAAGGAAAGCTTGGGGATGGTTCAAAGAAAACAGCAGTCAATTCATCTTTAAAAAGTGGCCTTCTGGGGTCAAATTTTAATCTGTACAAACATCTGGGAGATGAGATGGGATTAGCAGTTTAAAGCAGTGTCCAGCACTGGCTAAAACATTGGATTAGATGTGGAGCAGCTGCCCTGTGACATTACCTTGAGTTAAACCTGTGATGAATTCAGGCCTTCTAAGGAGAAATGGGGCTCAACTGAAACATTAGAAAGACGAACCTAACAGTGCTTAGTTGGGGTGGGTCAGGTTAGTCATTAAAATGTGGTTAAATGAATACTTCATAAGATTGTGGTATAGTGGGTCCGTTATTCAGAAAAACTGGCCGTTTTAATAAATAATGAATGCGCTCGTGCTGGGGAGTGGAGCAGGTGCAAGCTGTCTGCCGTGAAGATGCCCCGTCTCCGAGTTGGTGCAAAATGGTCAGTCTTACCTGCACGTGCGGGCAGTCTGACTGCCTTATTATCAGTTTGGGGCAGCAATCAGGTGATTGCACCTGCAACCACTTACCAGCCTATAAAGGGGAGTGCAAGATCGAAAAAGGAAAAGAGACGCGAAAAGAAAAGGGAGATTAAAAGACGGGAGAAGCAAGCAGGAGAAAAGAGAGAGAAAACAAGCTGTTGGACAAAGTGGAAGCAGGTGGACGGGAGTAGAGCCCCAAGGAGGAGCGAGTGGCCATCGCACAGGAGGGGGTTGTGGGTCGCTCCTGTTGAGCGTCTTTGGGAGCAGGAATGACCATCATGCTCAGGAAGTACACTCGCTGGGAGGAGCCTTTGAGACGGCAGCAGTTGGAGTACAGAGTGTGGATTGGCAAAGGTTCTGGTGGAGCAGGGCTCGGTGATTGCCTGCGGACACTGTGGGATAGGTGCCAGGGGACACGGGCCAGATGAGATGGGTGTCTGCACCTGCTGGTCGATGTCTCTCCGGACTGCGAGGTCCGGATAGGATAAGCTGGAGAGACGTCTGTTTTAAAAGAAGGCACCAGGGCTTGTGGTTTTAAAATTGGTTTCCTGAACTGCATTGTTTTAACCTCGTTTTTAACAGATTTCTCTATTTATTGATTTTTAACCTCCACATAAACACTTTTTTATGGGTTATTTATTTATTGAACTTTTTTGAGCACTGCACTTGGGACACTTGTTTTGTGGATTTTTATAATAAAAGCACTAGCACTTTTCACCATCCCCTTGCTTGGTGTGTTTTGTCTTCATCTGCCATGCTCATCTCGGTTATGGTACTGACGGTGTCAGGTTCAAGAGGCTCCCAAAAGTGAAGAGGGAGCAAGGAGCCGATCCGCACCGTCACAATGATATTTTTATATGTTACTTACCCTATATAGTTTGTTGTGATGGACAAGAAAACATTTTAATCTCATGTTTTCATGCAGAATGTAGTAAAAAAAGTTTACTGACAATAGTCTATAGTGACCATCTTTGGGCAACAGCAAACAATATCAAAATGTTCATGAAAAAAAATCTCACGTTACACATGTTGTATAATCCATTTGTAAAGTCATCCAGTCGTATGATCACAACATCCCAAACACACATATTTTTACTAAAATATTGGTAAATAAGTCACTTCTGAAAAACACACTTGTGAACTAAAATGGCCTTGAACGTCTTTACATTTATAGTCATTTCCAAAACTGGAGTGCCTTGGGATTATTTAGTAGCAGGCTGTGAACACTACGCAGGTGAATTTACCATCTGCTTTTTGAAATATCTCAGATTATCACAAGTTTGAGATGTATTCTCTTACTGAGAATGTTTTCACTCACTTATCTTTAGTTCTACATGTCTCTTATTGAGCTTCATACTGTCGCCATCATGTGAAATTCAATGTTAGCCAATGAATAAGGTGGATTCGTGACCAGTGAATGGGTTTTGTTGGCAGGTCTTTAATTGAAATGTTTGTTCACATCTAAACACACTTCTTTCTAGTTCACAAGTGTTTTGTTTTCTGTAAGTAAATTATTTATCAATATTTTAGTAAGAATACACATGTTTGGGATGTTGACAGCATACGAGTGGATGACTTCACATGTAGATTATACAACATGTGTAATGTGAGTTTTTTCATAGACATTTGAATATTGTTTACTGTTGTCCAACACTGGTCGTCACTGATTTATCTTGTATCAGAATCTTTCTTCATTCTGCATGAAAACGTGACATTAAAAATTTTTCTTGGGGATCAGTACAAACTACATGGGGTAAGTTACAATAAAAAAAATATATAATTTTTGGGAGGAGTATTCCTTTAATGATGATGGAAAGAATGTAAATAACATTTATTAAGAGAAAAAAAATTACATTTGCTAGCTAAGACTGCAAAGACCATCACATTGTCAAAATAAGATTGACAATCATTTACAGAACAAACCACAAACACCCATTTAAAATACAATGCAAATGAAATTTATTGCTTAATGTATACAGAGTTAGAAAAAAATAACAGTAAAACGTATTATAGAAA
Source organism: Erpetoichthys calabaricus (assembly GCF_900747795.2). Taxonomy (NCBI): domain Eukaryota; kingdom Metazoa; phylum Chordata; class Cladistia; order Polypteriformes; family Polypteridae; genus Erpetoichthys; species Erpetoichthys calabaricus. The sequence goes on from NC_041403.2 coordinate 130,931,723, forward strand.
GAAAATGTATAAAATGTAATGAAAGTATCATAGCAAAATACTAAAAAATGGCAATTTCTAAATATGGCTTTGACATATTAATAAAGAGCTGCAAAAGCAATCTCAAATTGCTGTTTTGGTTTACGCTGTCATCATTAAAAGGCTGTGCACAATTCTAGAACTCAAAGGATTTACAAACTTGGGTCAGACAATCTGGAACAATTGATACAGATTATAAAAATAAACCTTCGACACTTTTTAACAACATGCTTCTAAAATATGGAAACTGAGAAGTTTCATACAAAGTGAAGCAGCACTCTTATTTACAGCATATAAAAAAAAGATTAAAAATAGTACTATTATAATTAGAGATAATAAAAAGCCATTTTCTTTCTTGGACTAATAGTATCACTACATTATACAGTGCATTCGATGTTAAGTGAGGCTCATCCCTCCATTGTATTTAGTTCACTGTACTTTTTGTGTTATACAGTGGGTCAATAACTCACACATTTGTAATCATTTATACCAGGGCATACACTCACTCTGAATGGAAGGCCAGCTATTCTACGTATTCAGCAACCCCAAGGGACAATCCAGAGCAAACAAACAGCACAGCCATCATGTTGGTGGAAGTAGACAAGGTAAAGCTCTTCAGAACCCCAGCAGACTTCATTGCCATCCATCCATCATGCTACTGTGAATTTAGGTTTGGCCCTCAGTAAGAAAAAACATGTCTCACAGACAAACACTAGAAGAAGAAGGCTGGTAAAAAATGCGCTTCAAGTACCAATACTACTATAGCAACAGCTGTGCTCCACTTTTACAAAATCCATTTTAATCCAAACTTTACAATTCTGTATTCAATGCAGAAAAAGACCAAATTTGGGGATTTTGACTGATGTCTGACTTCAGACTGACTCTCCAGATTTCTGAAGGAGTCTCATGATAAGATAAATGCGGACAAAATTAAACCTTTTATGTACTGTTTGTCATCTGAAGTTAGATTTACACAATTTTAAGACTGGGTGAGAACTAAATGATTCTTAGGCATGTCCTGCATAATACCAGGACTAGGAGAGAGTGTTTACTTTATTCACAAATACACAGAAATTATATTTCTATGCATATGTAATTAAACACATACACATCCTGCCAATATATGAGAAGTCATATATTACATAGTGCTCTGCAGATTAAGGTCCACAACTGATTTAATATCGGTCATTTTTAACCTAAGCAAATTCTAGGTCTCCATACAGGAAGAAGACCATCTACAATGATTCATTCAACTTTGCCTTCTGATCTTTGCAAAGGCAAGAGTTTATGTTGAAAAGCATCATTACCTGCAGTATAAGCAAACACAAAAGGCTGAGCAAGGGGCACGGAATTCAGGAAAAATGAGGACATTCACATATCATTATGGAAGTATTCTGGAATTTGAGAACATTACAGTTACATGAAGAAAGTTTCTTTTTTCAGCACATTTTTATCTACTGCCAATTTGATTTTTTATCTTCTTTTGATGTGAATGGAAACATTGACACCGCAAGTTGGCAAGGAATGGTTTTTGCAGCTGACAATACAATAGCAGGAAGGTACTGAAGAAAATATTTAGATATGCAGAGGAAAGACAAGGTCTGTTTCAGTGCAATTGTGGCAGTCACCCAAATAAAGTCACAATTCCTTTTTTTAAAAGGCCAGATGTCTATTATGTCAAGGAGATAGAGCTTGATAAATCACATAACATTTAAAATACAAAAAAAAAATTCTTTAGGCAGCAAAACTCTTAAAAACTCTACAGAACCCACCTATACCGATACTGCTCAAATTCCCATACATTCAAGAAAATCACTTAACTGACAATAAAGGCACTGGGAAGCTCTTACAAAAGGGTAAGCAATGCAGGAGTCGTCTGACTTAGCCTCAGATGATAATTACCACAAAACAATAATTATAAAAATGTACTTTACTGTTAGCAACATTCATTAAGAAACAAAAAGACTAATACAATCTTTGGTGCTTTAAATGTATTTCTATACTTTATATATAATTAGAGCATCTGTTTCTGCATTTTAAATATTTTACTTTTCTACTATTAACAGTTTTAAAGCGCGTTCAGTATTATATATAAGCTTCAGATGAAAACATTACATTCAGTATTTTACTAGCCAAGCTATAGTATAGTAATTTCTTAGGGAAAATAGCAATTATTACCACTGCGCATCTGAAATAAATGAAACTATACCATTTTCTTTCTTTTACTTATTGGAGACTCAACACACATTAGCACATGTGGGCTGTTGGACCTTAAATGTCTGTGGTGGGTTAAAATAATACATATACTGTACACATAAAGTTGCCCAGGCTATATATAAAGTGCTGTATCTGCTGACTGAAATAAGGCACTTTTTATGAATTTGGTTAACAGGATGGCTATTCATTACTGGTGGTAGACAGTCAGTGTGGGTTTTTTTTTTCTAATTAAACTTTAAACAAAACTTTCAGGGTTTCAGTAAATTTTCAAACAAATTATATCTCACAATTTCTTAAAATTAGGGTAATCTACTGTTAAAAACTATCACCATATGAAGAATGCTGTTTCATAAAAGCACAACATATACATTTTAAGCTTGTATTAAATCTTAAGCTTATATTATTTGGTTGCTACCCCTTTTCCCCTATAACAAACAGCTCCTTTGAAGTGAACAACAGATCTGTCTAAATATGTTCCCATTGAGCTGCTAGTGGCCCCATTCAAAACTGTTTCCTTACTGATTTAATTTTACACTATTATATAAATTGGTCAAATGATATGATATATTTGAAAAAAAAATTCTCTACAGCTATGGGCTCAAAGCACTGTTCAGCAAAGATTAACATTGATTATTCACTGATAAATCTCTAACAGGTCACCCTGCTCTGCGCAGTATAGTTCAATTGTCTGTGTTGGGGCAGACACTTTATGAACAATATTTGCTAATAATGTACATACTCTGTTAAATATTAATTAAACTGTGTTCATTTTGTTAACTATTAAGAAATCTAGAAGCACAGAGAATGTTCAAACTTGCTTGCAGCTGACTAATTGTGTAACACTGAAAGCCAAACATCACTGACTGAAATGTTAAGATGTATATCCCACCTCAGATTAGCTACACAATTTCAGCACTACTTTGAATCCTGCACTTTAAATATTAAATGCTCTCTTGGAGGTATAATGAGCACAACCACACAGATGCATATGAATTTCTTCCTTCCTGATGTAATTTTACCCTTTCAAATATAAGTACTTCATATAAATTACTGTTCTTGTCTACTAAATTTAAAGTATAGGAAACATTTAAAGTGCCTTCAGCTAGCGCCCTTAAACAAAAAAACCTTGCAAAACTTTCCAAAATTTCTAGATGCTTAAAACATTAAAAGAATAATTTAACATTTTTAAAAAGTAGTTTTTGTTTAAAATGTTAGGACTTTTCTGTTATACTGAATTAGGAATTCAAAGAAGAAAATGTATGTGTTTTATAGATATATTCATATATTCTTAAAAAAGTGTAGCCTGACAATAGTCCTATGGATCTACTGAATATTCTTTTGAAAGGTAGAAGAATCCCTGAAGATGGAATCCAAATATGAATACAGATTAAATCCTGAGATCACTTTTTTCTTTCTGAACATGAAGATCAGTTTTCTTTTGCATTGAGGAGTTTTACTCAAAACTTAACATTTGAAATGGGACTTTCTCAGTTGCAACACTTTCAGTGATGGCATCTTCCTTACAGATAATCAAATGCAAAATTTGTGCTGAAAAGAAAATGTGCTTCTTTAGTCATGATAAATGTCTCAAGGTTGGTGTGAAAAAGCAATTAGCAAAATCAAATTTCCTGAAAGGTTGTCTGTTTAAGTTTGACCTCTGCTGTGAACTCCAGTCAGATCCTTCCTGATGATTTCATTCACTGCAAAGAAAAAAAAGAACATTAAGTAAAAGCAAACTTCATTGTAATACTTTAACAATGCATGCTCAAACTCTTGATGTTTAACTAATTTATTAAACACTTGCATATGGGATTTTTTTCCAGTGTAAACTTTTGAACATATGATTACTCTTCCTCCTTTAAGTAAATTATGAGAAGTAAAAACATGACAGTATTGTTTTTAGAGTATTTAACTAAACAAAATGTAACTGCATAATCTGAATTTAAATAAAAAATAGGTATTACGATACAAAGAAGCTGCAAAGGTGTAGAGACAATATGCCATAAAAAGTAAAACTATCAATCAGAGATATGTAATAATAAATATAGTGTTTATATTAAGACAGAAAAGTGTAAATCCTTTGGCTAGAAAAACAACTTCAATGGCAGGTCTAAAGAAAGGTTAAGCAAATGGAGAGCAACTTGCTGTGCTCTATAAACAATCACTGTCAACTGGGCAGAATTCCACAATAATTTATTCTTTTAATAAATAAATTACATAAGCAGAATGAAAAATACACATTCATTACATAAAACGATAACAACAATAATGGGTTAGACACACAATATTGTGGAAATGTGCTTTTCTTATTTAAACTATGAGTTTTCTGAAGTATGTATTAAGAGTATATTATCAAAAAATGCATGTATTTTGTACATTCTCAGAATGCAAATAGATAACAGATACATGGATTTTGCAACACGAGTTACTTAAGAATTGTTCTTTTTTTTCCATGAATGTTTTTCATATTGTTTGCCTTGTTTGGTTTCTTTTGGGTTCTGTTCAATTTAAATCTTTGTTATGTTTTTATCTCCATAAAAATATGAGATAAAAAATTTAGCTCGTCCTCCACAAGAAACTCCAAAGTAAATGACATATAAAAATATTAATTTTGAGTGAAGCATTCCTTTAATAATAATTTAATAACTGGAAACACCCAAAGAGATATAACCGTTAAACTGCTAGACCTCCTAGAAGATTCCAAAAATGTTTCTAAGATTATAAGGACTGAGAAATAACAACAATAATAATAAGAAACAATTTTTACAAAAACACTTTGTTCAATATCATTCTATTTTTCTTCCAGGTGGCAGGATATGTAAAATGCAGCACAGTAGGTCAAATTATATCTTAAATATAATATATATATATATATATATACTTTTTATATATATATATATATATATATATATATATATATATATATATATATAAACAAAAACATAAAAAAATTAAAGATGTATTAATTACTTAAAAAAATAAATAATGGAAAAAAATATATGAGTCAGTAGCCATGTATTTATTTTCAAATAAACCAAACAATTTCTGTAGGCATCTGGTTCAATTCTAAACTGCCTAGGGAAGGTCTAGATGGGATAGAGGTTCCATAGGTTTATTTTTTGCAAAATATGAATTAACTTCAGTTTCGTTTTTTCCATACAACCCTAGTAACTTCAGGCATCTAAAAAAGTATTTTGTTATAAGGGTTTAGTGCGGCATAGTGGTTAGAGCTGCTTGCCTGATGGATTCAGCACACTGGGTTTAATTCCATGCCCAGTCATTGTCTGTGTGGAGCTTGTCTGAAAGGAGTTACCTTCGGGTACTGCAGTTTTCTAATCATGTACCAAAGATATCCATCTTATGTTGACTGGCAATATATCATTGGCCCTGTCTGAGTGGGGCCTTTAATAGACTGGCACCTCATCCAGGGATCTTTACATATTTCATTTTGCCTGGGGCAGAATATTTTCTAGGCCCCTGAGACCCATAATTGGATTAAATAGATTCAAGAATTCTCTATTATAATAAACCATTTCAGAAACTATTTAATCTAGAGATACAGTAAAAGCCATTGATTAAAGAAAACTTGAGTTATGTACGAGGAATATGCATGCCACTATAAAACACCAGTCATCATAAGCCTTACAGTGCTCAATGTGTTAGCTATAATAGCTATAGAAGCATTTTTTACATGTAATGGATGCAGTCATCCACAAGGAGGTGAGATGCGTTCACATACTGTAATCATGTGCTACAGTACAATGTTTTGTAGCACTTCCTGTTGACTGAATGATGGAAGCTGCAACTAAGTATTAATGGAAACTTTTACAGCTTTGTCTTTCTAAAAATAGGTATGAGGTCAAATTGGGAGGTTTTATTTATTCTTCCCTTCTCTTCTGGTTTTAAAATGAGGGGCCACATACAGTATTTATTTATAAAAACAAGTCTATTTTCTAATATTCGTCTAGAAAATAAATATCTTGCGTACTTTTCACTGTATGCAGCTGTAGGATAAGAACATGCAAGTGATATAGCAATACTTCTGCATCATTTCACACTAGTGTACTTTATATACAATGGTGTTTCATTTTCTTACAGCCAAAATCAGAATTAAAGAGGCACAGAAAATGAACATATGAGGCAAGTTGTGTTTTCGGTTAGTGATAGCTACAACATATTTTTTGACTAAGCTCAGACCTTTTAATTAGTTGACCTACATTTTAAAATAACTTGATGTCACTGAAATTAGCTGGTAAATGAGGGATGCAACACACACAAAATTATCATACCAGTGAACATTTCAGATAATATTCCTAGAAGTAGGAAAGTAATACATTATTTAATTATATACTTTAAAACAAATACCAGTGAATACTTCAGATCACAGCAGCATGAAAAAGTTTAACTGGCAAAAAGGCTGAGTTACAAGAAACTATGTACTGTGTACTAGTGATATTTTTTGGGTATAACTCCTTAGCCAGCATGCGCCCTGTGCACTGTTTCACTCTATAACATTCATTAAGGTACACTGTGGTTAACAGTGCAGTTTCCTGTTCTACTGGTTGTTTTTTTAATTGAGGGTACTTACTCGTTTAAATATGTAATTTTTATCTGACAACTGAAAAGAGAGATATGCAGTGAGACACTCTCCAGACACCATAAAAATTCTTTGGCCAGTATTATTTTTTAATAGTTAGGATATAATTGAGGGTGTACAGGAGATTGAACCACTAGGGTCAAGTGACTATAATGTAAAACAATTCTCAATGGTTTGGAAGAATGCAGATGCAAAGACTAAAACTGTTTAATTTTAGTAGGGCAAATTTTGAGCAGCTGCGGCAAAGCCTAAGGAGGACAGACTTGGATAAGCTTTTAATTGTAGAGATAGTTGAGGAGCCACGAAATAGTTTTAAAATGTTTTACATGAAATGCAGGACAGGAACATACCTAAATTGGAAACTAGTAGGAAATGTACAGTAGGATAACAGGAAATGCAAGGCAAGAAATGTTGAACACATATCTAAAATAGAAATGTTTTTCATGTTATAATACTGACAAACTTTCGACATTAAGTGTATAATGTGTCAAGACAGAAGTCCAAATATCAAATAAACACTTTCACAAAAGGTACATGTATAACAAAACAAGTACACTTTTATTCAAGAATATAACCAAAGAAAAAGAAATCAGGCTAGGGAACAACACTAACATGACTGCTTATGTGGTGCAGCGATAAGAGCTTCTGACTCATAATCAAGAGGTTGCGGGTTCGAGTCTGGCTGCTTCCCAGAATTGCTGTTTTGAGTAATGAGATGCTCTTACTGTTACTATTATACAATAAAAAACATACATTTGACTTGAGTGTGTAACAGCCGGTGTAAATTTATGGTACTTGTAAAGGTTAGCATTTTTTTTTTTATTCAGTTTTATTCTGTCAGTCACGTTCGTGCTCTCCCCAATCTGACACTGCTGTTTTCAAATAAAGACGTGCTATAACAGACGTGAACTCAGATGAGGATGAAGGTTCTACATCGGAGAAAGAGAACAGAAGCTCTCCCCACAATAAATGTCCACTCACACATAAAAACAATGCAGCTGCAACAGGCCTAAAGGCAAAAGATGGCACCGTTTGAATGCAGCAAGAGGTCAGGCGTCGTCCTGCCAGTGAATCTGACACACGCATGTCCTTTACCGAAACAGCAGGGCATGCTCGCCAAGGTATTGTTCAAAGTTCTGTTTGTGATTATGTTTTGTGATGGTCTTTTTATGAAAAACATTTATATGTTACTTATATAAAAGCCACATCGATTGTTATTTACCTAAATTTATTTACTTTTCTTCCTACACCGTAAAGTCACAAGTAGACTGCAGAGCTTCCTATGTTTGATCGGGTACTATAACATGAAAAAAGCTTCTGTTTTATCTATGTATTTAACATTTCTTGCATTTCTCGCATTTCCTGTCATCCTACATCTACATGGATCATTGCAGACACGGAACACACATGAAATGCTTGTGTTCCAAATAACGATATATTATTTACCCTATACAACTCCAGGCACCTCACAGCCAGATAAACAGACTTGAGCTGGGAGAACTTTTTGCCAGAGTTAAGCTGCGTTGGTGGGGGGATGGGACAGCAAGCTGCTTGTGATGATCAACAAATTTACAAAACAAAAAAGATGCTGATGGAGAGGTGTGAAGGAATTTAAGGTAGTCCAGGATTACAGGTTTTTTCGTAGGCTTCAGGGATTCTAGTGTTAAGAAGGCTAACAGAATGTTAGGTTATATAGCCTGATGTGTAGAGTGCAAGTCCAAGGAGGATATGCTCAGGCTTTATAATGCACAGGTGAGGCTTCTGGAGTACTGTGTACAGTTTTGGTTTCCAGGCTACAAAAAGGACATAGTAGCACTATAAAACGTCCAGAGAAGAGTGACTAGGCTGGTTCCAGGGCTACATGGGGTGAATTATGAGGAAAGATTAAAAGAGGTGAGCCTTTTCAGTTTAAGCAAAAAAAGACTAAGAGGAGAGTTGATTGAAGTGTTTAAAATATAAAGGGAATTAATACAGTGGATTGAGACTGTTGCTTTAAAATGAGTTGATCAAAAACATGTGGACACAGCTGGAAACTTGTTAGGGGTACGTTTTGCACAAACATACTACGAGTATGCAAAAGTTATTGGCATTCAATCTTCTAATAACAAATACATACTGTTAACAAATATTTGTTATGCATTTTGTAGTGGGTTTTAACAAAATGACAAAGTAAAGGCTGACCAAAGGATGTATTGTGAAATGTTAATTTAGCAAAAGCATCTGCTCGTCCTCTGAAAACAAAAAAAACCCACACATTTTTCAGATTATTTTAAGTATATTTCCTCTTCTATTGGAAATGTCATAAAAAAGTGCCATTGTTATAATAATTCTTTCTAACTGGAATAACACCATGGTATCCAAATTACACAAATCTGATGTGTATTAATAAACAAAGAAAACAGAAGAGATGGATGGAAGTGTAGAAATCAAAGTAGAAAAATAAACACACAAAGTAATAAAACTAGAACCTATTTGAGCCTAACTTTACAGTGTTTGGTTTTCTGAAAACAATACATCTTGGTGAATAATAAACAAGAGAAAAGTACATGAGCTAAGTAATTTTTGCAAGTGTTTTACACAGGACTTCATTATATGATACTTACAATACAGTATAAAGAGTTCTTTATTGACTCCTCCCCTGCATCTGCATTGGAAAAGCTTTGTCAGTAGAAAACTGAATAATCAATACACTAAACATCAAATATATTTATTAATATAACCGAAAAGGACATATACACTGATTATTCACAATATTAAAATCACTTGCCTAATATTGCGTATGTCTACCTAGTGCTGCCAAAACAGCTCTGACCTATCCAGGCATAAACTCTACAAGACCTTTTTAGCTGTCCTGTGGTATCTGGCACCAAGACATTAACAGTGGATCATTTAAGTCCTTTACGCTGCAAAAAGCGGCCACAATGAATCAGACATCTTTTTCCAGCATATCCCACAGATGCTCTATTGTATTGATATCTGAGGAATGTGGAGACCAAGTCAACTCTTTGTCATGGTCCTCAAACAATTCCTGAACAATTTTTGCATTGTGGTTATCCTGCTGAAAGGGGCCACTGCTATCATAAATTTTGTAATGTCTTATAATCATAAATAATAATCATAAATAATCATAAATATCATACTGCTGTGTTTTGAAGAGAAGACAAAAACAGATAAGCTAATTAAATTAGGTCATTAACAGATAAAATGACTGAGATTATGAAACTGGAAGAAAAAACATACAACATGGAGTCCGAAGGAGTGAATTTGAGAGGAAATATTATAGAATACAGTATACTATTAATACCAAAGTTAGTTTTGTTATCACAAACCAATGTTTCAGTTACAAAATAGCCTTTATATCAATATAACTGAAAACAATTACGTTTCTTATGACAACATATATGCCACATGACTGCAGATAGTAATACATATGAAGGAAATCGGCTAACAGGATTGTCTTCAAATGACATGCCTTTACTGTTCAACAGAGATACAGACATACTAGTAAAAGAGTGGTTAATCATTCACAACTGTATTATCCTGGAGGACACCTGACCCGAATACCTTTAGAATACAACAATAGGCAGTAGTAAACGTTAAAGGTAGAAAGTAGGAAAATGTACAGAAATTAAGGTGGCCTGATCTATCCAGTTTAGTATTTTGCCGCTGTGATCTTCATGACCCCTTGTAAAAAGACAATTTTCCCTCTTGAGATTAACAAAGTATATTAAATTTAAAAAAATCAAAAATCAGGATAAATGGAATGAAAAAGAAGTGTAGACATCTCAGGCCACATATTGGTAGGAGCTGATAAGGAAGGAATATTTTATAGATTATAGCTGATAATAGCACATATATGCCAAAAAGGCAAGACTGCTCATTGAAGACTTGAAGACTTAAAGAGGCTGCGTGGTCATTTTTTGATCTGCCAGTGACAACAAAACACAAGTAAGCAACTCTTATTCTACAGAATGCTGTGTGTAATTAGTCAACTAAAAGGGCACCACACAGACAAGTATACTACCTACATCAAAGCAAATGGGGAAAACCTGAATTTTCTGAGTTGTAGCCTTTGTCAGTCTGAGATGTTATTTGAGAAAGCTGACACATTTAGTCAAGATAGCCTGAAAACAAACTCCATTACTCTGATATTTACAACTATAGTACACTATGTTTTAATTTAAAATAATTATGAAATATAAAAAGAGCATGTGCTACTTTTATTTAACTTGTTCTGAATGGTCATACATTTTTCAAGAAAATACACAGAAAAAAGTTTAAATCATTTAACTCATCTTTACAAATGTAAACTTAGCTGATATTTGCATATTAGATATATGCAGAAAAATAGAAAATAAAAACATTAATGTACATTTCTGACCTGTAGTGGTCATGGTAGAGGAAAATAACAAGATTTGATAGTTCATATGTCCTATTTGATCAATTCTATATTTTAAAACAATAAGGCTCATCCAACTACTATTAATTTCATTATGTCTCCTTGCTATGGCTAATCCTGCATGGAGGACTCAATCAATATTAGTAGACACAGTCAACCTTAGCAACAACATTGACTCTTCAGTTTTAAAAAGCCAAAATCAAGGAAAAAATCAAAGTAAGCTTTATTTTCATCTCATCCATACAAAAGTATGAAATGACCAAGCTCAAGCCTCACAGTGTACACATAGTTCAAACAAGACAGGACAGTATGCTCAAACAGACAAAACCATGCATTTACAGTTACAGGCAATATGTCAATACAATTAAATTACACAATTACACAGAATCCATTTAATTCAAGATCCACAGATCATTGCAGTGACTGATCTTTTGACATTATAGGTAAAGTGACTTTTGCATAAACTGGAGTGAGAATATGGATATGGTTAGTGAATGATTTTGTCTTGAAGTCTACAATTATTACTTTAGTATTATCAATCCTGAGAGAAAGATTATTATCTCTGCACCAAATGACCAGCTGTTCTACTACCCCACCCACTATGTTGACTCGACATCCCTGCTTATCAATTCTAGCACAGTTGTGTGTTCAGTGAACTTGATCAGGGGATTATCAGAGAAGGACTTGAACAGAAAATTTCTCTATATACAGATGATATGGTACTGTATATATCAGATCCACAAAATACCGTGCCTGCAGTCCTAACAGCACTAACAGAATTTCAAAAGATTTCTGGTCTCAGAATTAATATGAATAAAAATATGCTCTTTCCAGTGAATTCTCAAGCACACAATATTAGATTGGACACCTTCCCTTTTTATCACCGCAGATCAGTTTAAATACCTAGGGGTAAATATAAATATATTTAAATATAAAGTAAACCAAAAGCCCTTTATCAACAAAATTTTGCGGTCTATATGGAAAAAATTAAGCGAGACTTGCATAGATGGTCTACCCTTCATCTCACTTTAGCTGAAAGAATTAACATTGTCAAGATGAATATCCTTCGCAAGCTTCTTTTTCTACAGTATTTCAAAACATTCCAATATACCTGTACACCAATAAATCATTTTTTAAGAAATTAGATTAAACCATAAACATATTTATTTGGAATTCAAAACATCCACATATCCAAAGGGCTACCTTACAAAGACCTAAGGTAGAAGGTGGCATGGCTCTACCTAACTTTCAGTTTTATTACTAGGGGAGAAATATACAAACTATAAAAACCTGTACATTAACACAAATAGATGAAGACACACAGGCTTGATCCACAATAGAAATAAAATCCTGCAATACTTCTTTATATTCCTTGTTTTATACCCCATTAATTACAAGTCATCGCCAATATACTAACAATCCAATTGTACTTCACTTACTCAGAATACGGAAAAAGTGTAGGAAGTATTTTAAGATAGAGAAGCTTTTATCTATGGCACCTCTGCATGAGAACCACCTTTTCCCACCCTCTCAAATGTACACAGTTTTTAATGTTTGGAAAACATTCGAGATTAAATCACTTAGAGATCTGTACATAGACAACGTCTTCACATTCCTACAAACAATTACATTCCAAATTAAACTTTCCAGCAGCATATTTCTTTCACTACCTTCAAATTATAAACTTTGTTAAACAAAACCTGCCCAATTTTCCTCACATCCCACCTACCTCTATTCCGGAAAAAATATTGATCAGTCTTGAGGACTCAGACACAATCTCTGTAATATATAAAAACATTTTACAGTCCCTCCCTTTCAAAGGTCCCAGAGTACAGTGGGAAAAGGATATCTCATTCAACATCTCAGAAAAGGAGTGGAAGGTAGCAATGCACAGAATTCACTTGAGCTCCATGTGCGCAAAGCATACAATTATTCAACTTTAAATTATATATCGAGCAAATCTGTCTCATTTTAAATTGTCTGAAATGTTTCCAGTGCAAGATCCAACCTGCGAACTTTGCAATCAAGTTGAACCTCATTGGGTCATATGTTTTGGGCATGCACCAAATGAACATAATTTTGGAACAAAATCTTCAAATGGCTTTCAGACAGCCTTGCTGTCACAATCTTTCCTAATCCATTAACAACTGTGTTTGGTGTACTTCCAGGTGGGCTTAAAGTGGAGAAGGGCAAACAAACTGTAATTGCCTTTACTACACTATTTGCACGTAGACTTACTTTGCTCAACTGGAAGAATCCTAACTCATCTATTTTTAAGTCAGTGGGTAACTGATGTTATATATTATTTGAAATTGGAAAAAATCTAATTCTCACTTAGAGGATCTGTACAAAACTTTTTCAAAACCTGCCAGGATCTAATCAATAATATTTTAGAATAGGCATTTAAATTGAGGAAACTGATTCTCTCCCCTCTTTTTTATTCTATTTATTTTTATTTATTTATTAATTTATCTATTTACTTATTTTTACTAGTTTAAAGTTTTACTCTGCTGGCCTAGCTCTCTTTCTCATGGGTGGAGGTTGATTCGTTTCAAACTTAGTTTTGTTCAAATTGACTTGCTTGTATGGAATGTTATTTGATTTTAATAAAATCCAAAAAATGCTTGACTTTATTTTACATTAATACAGGATATAGAAATTTCATAGTTAAAAACTATAAAACTGGATTACATGAGTTTATAAAATGAACATTTTAATTTTAAATTAAAAACACTTTTATAGAAGGCCATGTCTTTCCTGTTATAAGCATACTTCCATATCAATACAGCTTCCTGTTTATTTGTGAAATATTATAGTGCAACAGCAAAATCAAACAAATTTGTTTTGTTGCATAAAGTGAATCTCGTACTACTTTAAAAAACTATAGCTGAGGGCAATACAGTCCAATCAGCTTGATAAGGCTAAGACCGCCCCACACCCCTTCAAATACAGCATTCAAATAAATCTTGTTAATAATTTTTTAGTTAACAATCATTTGGTTTTGCATGTCTCACTCTTAGAAACCTATTCCTTAATTAAGCCTGTCCATGAGACACCATCAGTGCTCAGTTTGAAAATGGTCTGAAAAAGCAACTTTTAAACTTCTGCTCTGTACAAAATGTATAGATGTATAGCTCTGTACTATGTACTAATTTTAATTCTTTGTTTCTTTATTATTAAACAAATTACTATCAGTTCCAGTTTACCTAAATAGACTCTTCAAAGTTATTTACTTTTAATTTATCACATATTGTACATATTTATACTGTACTTTTATTATAAAACTTGAACTGCGCTGTTGACTTTTTTTTATGAAAACTCTTTGTGATGTGACTAGAAAGATTACTACATGAATTAAATATTAACTGATTTACAAACGCTAGAAAAAGAGGCAACACTTCATAGCTGAAAGCATGAAAAACAATTTATATTGTATACACAAAGCATGATAGCAAAGCAAAAAAATTACTTTTCATTACAAAATACCTTAGTTAAACAGAAAATATCCAGTTAATTTTGAAACATATAATCTTTCACTGGAAAGGCTCAGAATACTGCCATAAACATTTTTAAGTATGATACAGTTAAACAAAACATAATTACATCTTGCCTGAAGAAGGGGCCTGAGTTGCCTCGAAAGCTTGCAAATTGTAATCTTTTTAGTTATCCAATAAAAGGTGTCATAATGTCATAATGGTTAACATGGTACAACACCCTAGTACTACAAAACATAATGAAATTCATGCCTAAAAATTGGAATAATCTTTATTATTTTAATTTATGAATTCTTTTGAATTGAAATGAAGACATTTACGACTCTGCGTATTATTAAAAAAATAATAGTAATATAATGTAAACTAAATTAAGGTATGAGAAGAAAAGCAAAGACTAAAATGTAGAACTGCCCTCATTATAAGTTATGCTAAATTCCTCTATGAAATACATCAAATAAACCTCACTTTTTCTTTATATTGGACTATATAATTTGAGCAAATTTTAGAATTAAATGCCATTGTCCAAACCACTTTTAGTATGCAAAACACTGTCAAAGTATTGTTTGTGCAAAATGACAATGAAATAACTGTAAAAAAACATGCAAGCACTTATCAAACTATTGTACATAACATAAAGTATATTTGCAACAAGAAAAACAACTATTTTAGCAAATTCAGCAGTTATGTAAAATCTATTTACTTTTTATTTTTAAGAGATTATACAGATAGAATAGTTTTTACAAGTTGTTATTTCTGACTAGACAACAACTTATACTGCTAAATTAGTTTCTATTGTTTTTAAGCAGAATTTGTAATTAAAAATAGTACAAAAATCAAGATTGAAAACATTCCAGGATAAAAGAGCTTTCCCTGTTTTAAAAGGCAAGTTTTCATTTTAATTAGCAGAAAGTAAATGGTGACCAGTGGAAATAAGTAAATTGGTGGCGTATTAAACAAATAGACGGCTAAAATAATTATAATTCACAAACAACATTAATTTTTGTACTAACTACATTTTGTTTTATACTTTATGACTTGGTAGCCTTATACTATAATATAATTACCATATAATCATAGCAAATAATGACCGAATAAATAGAATAAGAACTCATTGTGAAGAAACATACAGAACCATACAGGAGCAGGAGGAGAAGACTGGAGACATACAGGCTTAAAATAAAATAGTGGAGACAACAAAAATAGTGACTATAGAAATAAGACAAAGTGGTGAAGCTTATTTTGCAGGATAGCCTAATTTTGTCAGAATTATTAAAAGCTGCTGTATAGATAAAAACACCAGCACATTGATGGCAAAAATCTGAAAATGTTCTCTAGTCCATTTGGTCCAATTCTGGTCTAATGCTGTTTGGAAGTTAACTAGCCTAATAGGCCATAAGCAATACAAGAAATTTATGAAATTAAAAATGCAAACATAATTAATGTTATTCTAACCTTTAGAAGTAAGTACAATATATGATTTCTAAAATAAGGATATAAATTCACACATACACAAAGAATCTTTTACTGTATATCATGGCAAACAAAATACAGCTACATACTGGCAATTTTTCCATTTCATTATTTAAAACATTTACCCAAACAAATTAACAAATTTCTGTTGTATAATTCAATGTCTGACAAATAAGATTGGAACAGTTTTGATTAAACCCAGTTTTTATAAAGCACAGCATACTTTCAGGGAAATACGCTATCAATATGAACATCATCTAAATTAGTACAAACAAATAAAATGAAAAAATCTTTATTCTTGAACATAAAAAACCTTTTGACTTATTTTCATGACCAGTAAGTGTAAAGGTGAGAAAATGACTTGTTATAGTCTGCTCTGCTTAGCTAAAGGCAAGCCTCACAGTTCTGCTTTTCTGGTAGCTGTGATTTGTACTGGTAGAGTTTACTTAAAATTGGTTCCCATTTCGAAAGCACTGTAAAATACTTTTAGGATTTTTGAATTTTCCATATTTTAGTGTTCCTGCCCTTCCATATAGTAAGGGAACATAGCCTACTATATTATACTAAGATGATTTGTTCTTGTGTACAAAAAACTAATATTTAACACAAACACGACTGTTTTGAAATGATAACATTTACAATGAAGGACTAACGAGCAAAAGGATACATCAACTAAATAAAAGAAACATACTTAAAACTCTTGAGCAATTCTTATGGGTTTCAAAAGACTTTACAGTAATCCCTCCTCCATCGCGGGGGTTGCGTTACAGAGCTACCCGCAAAATAAGAAAATCCGCGAAGTAGAAACCATATGTTTATATGGTTATTTTTATATTGTCATGCTTGGGTCACAGATTTGCGCAGAAACACAGGAGGTTGTAGAGAGACAGGAACGTTATTCAAACACTGCAAACAAACATTTGTCTCTTTTTCAAAAGTTTAAACTGTGCTCCATGACAAGACAGAGATGACAGTTCAGTCTCACAATTAAAAGAATGCAAACATATCTTCCTCTTCAAAGGAGCAAACAAATCAATAGTGCTGTTTGGCTTTTAAGTATGCGAAGCACCACGGCACAAAGCTGTTGAAGGCGGCAGCTCACACCCCCTCCGTCAGGAGCAGAGAGAGAGAGATAGAGAGAGACAGATAAAAAAATCAATACGTGCCCTTCGTGCTTTTAAGTATGCGAAGCACCGTTCAGCATGTCGTTTCAGGATGCAGCTGCAGCTGCACAAAAGATAGCAACGTGAAGATAATCTTTCAGCATTTTTAGACGAGCGTCCGTATCGTCTAGGTGTGTGAACAGCCCCCCTGCTCACACCCCCCTACGTCAGCGCAAGAGAGAGAGAGAGAAAGTAAGTTGGGTAGCTTCTCAGCCATCTGCCAATAGCGTCCCTTGTATGAAATCAACTGGGCAAACCAACTGAGGAAGCATGTACCAGAAATTAAAAGACCCATTGTCCGCAGAAACCCGCGAAAAATCCGCAATATATATTTAAATATGCTTACATATAAAATCCGCGATGGAGTGAAGCCGCGAAAGGCGAAGCGCGATATAGCGAGGGATTACTGTATTTATATTCTAACAAATATGGCAAGCCTGATCCTGAGCTCAGTCCATAGCAAATGTATATGTAGGAAGGATACTCAGAAGTTCTTTCAGTAAATGAATAAAGAACCTGTCAAAAGAACGGAATAATTTTCAGAAAGGTCTGTAATTCCCAGAATTTTATATTGAACAAGATTGATGTATTCCTGGTTCTAATACACTGTAACTGTCCAAATAGCTAAAACAACTTGCATACTAAGTAAGTGTTCAGCATAATCCTACAGGTTATGTGGATTGGCGATTCTAAATTGACCTTAGTGTGTGCTTGGTGTGTGGGTGTGTTTGTGTGTGTCCTGCGGTAGGTTGGTACCCTGCCCGGGATTTGTTCCTGCCTTGTGCCCTGTGTTGGCTGAAATTGGCTCCAGCAGACCTCCGTGACCCTTTGTTCAGATTCAGCGGGTTGGATAATGGATGGATGGAGACCTCCGTGACCCTGTGTTCAGATTCAGGTTGGGAAATGGATGGATGGATGGATGAAAATAAAGTACAATATATTAAGATGTTAAAGTCTGCTGAGATGAAGATATTGAAAAAAATGACTGATATCAAGTTCAACAAGCAATTGATTTTAACTTTCCAAACCTTGATTGGGAAGCTCAATTTAGAAATCCAGAAGAGGAAACAAACATTGTGCTAATGGCTGAAGATTGTTTTTCTCAAGCCAAAATGGGGTTAATGACTATCTTTTATTTTCTGGTTAAATAAAAATGAATAATAAAATTCCAGGTGTTGATACTTTAAGAAACAGTGATCTCACCATGGTAAATTTAGAATCATCTTTGAACACTTACACACACATACACATATATATCGAAACAAGGACTTATTGTGAAAGCAGTCTATGGGGGATGACAAATTACATAAACACAGAATGAGAAAAAACTCTCTGCAACTATAAATGAGAAATAGTGTCATTTCAGAGATAGTCTTATCCTGGCTCAAAAAAACACACACACACACACACGCACACATACACACACACACACACACACACATATATATATAAAAAATATATTTTAGTTACTGAACTGATCACCAAAAGGCATAAAATTAAAGATGACACTTTTCTTTAATATTTTAAGCAAGATTACATTTTCATTTCCATTATTTACAGGTACAAAATACCAAAAAAAAATTAAAAATGCCTGAAGAAAAAGTTTTGGCACCTGACATGGTCAATACTTAGTAACACCCCTCTTGGCAAGTATCACAGCTTGTAAACGCATTTTGTAACCAGCTAAGAGTCTTTCAGTTCTTACTTGGGTGATTTTCGCCCATTCATCCTTGCAAAAAGCTTTTAACTCTGCAAGACTGTTGGGCAGTCTTGCATGCACTTCTTTTTTGAGATCTGTCTGCAGGTTTTCAATGATGTTTAGTTCGAGGACTGCCCAACTTGCAGTCACAATAGATGAATAAAACAACAGCTAAGGGGATAGATATATAGATAGATAAGAAGGAAATGCACTATATGATAGGCAGACAGGGAAGCTGCTACATAATAATAAAATTACTGTTATTACTATATAGATAGACAGGGAGTTCAGGCAGGCAGGCAGAGTGGCGAAGGTTAAAAAGAAAAAACATTTTCTCCCCAGCGGGGAATCGAACTCAGGTCTCTGAGGCACGGGAAGTCTTCTGCATGCTGAGTCCGCAAATCTTACCAGTACGCCACGGAAGCTAATTTATTGTTATTGAACCTTTTGTGAAAGTGTTTATTTGATCTTTGGACTTCAGGCTTTACACATTTTATAATTTATTTTTACATTTTACAAAATTTTTACATTTTCTAACATCCATCCATCCATCCATTTTCCAACCCGCTGAATCCGAACACAGAGTCACGGGGGTCTGCTGGAGCCAATCCCAGCCAACACAGGGCACAAGGCAGGAAACAATCCCGGGCAGGGTGCCAACCCACTGCAGATTTTGTAGCATTTATTACTAAAATATGAAAAAGTTTCTGTTTTAACAATGTGTTTACACAGATTACTGTTGAAACAGAAACACATGAAATGCGTGTGTTCCAAATAACAATCTATTATTTCCACTCTAAAACTCCACTTCACTCCCAGATAATCAATCAAGGCATGAGCTGGGAGAAGTTCATGCACGTTCTAAGTCGGTGGGGGGATTGAATAACCGGCTGCTTGCAGGTTGTGTTTATCAGCACATTTAGATGACAAAAGACTGGTGGAGAGGTGCAAATGGATTTAAGAAGCAATTTAAGTTGGGCCGGATCTACGAGTTTTTTCGTAGGCTCTGCTAATTTTAGTGTTAATGTAATAAGTACCTGATGAATGCACTTTTTTTTTTTTTTTGCTGACACATTGGCATCTAACATGGTGTTGGGCTCTTGTAGCTTATTCAACACAAAGTCTGATAAGTGGTGCATTCTGAAATGACATTCTACATACCAACACTCAATTCAGACATCATTTGCCTAGTTGTAATCCATCTGTTTGCCTGTACAATTCTTCTTTGACCCTTGTGTTCCACAAACTGTTTCAATCTGCTTATTTGCTTATCACTAGTAGTTTTTTGCTTTTAAAACTTTTTTCAGTAAACACTTAAAACAGTCGTGCATAAAAACCCCAAGATGTCAGTTGTTTGGGTAATCATAGAAACTTTGCCTATTCCAATGTACACCTCATTGCTAAATGAAGCTAGAAATGCTCGTCTGCCTGATTTATAGGACTATCATGTAATGTATTATGTATTGGAATGTACAGTTTGTGTGAAAGTGGGAGGGTTATAATAATAATAATAATTCATTACATTTATATATCTAATAAGTTTTCAATTCATTATATTGTAAGAATTAAGTCAGAAGATTTCCTGTATGAAAATACTGTAGTACATTAAACAACAGCAAGCATTGAACTACAAGAAATCAGTCGGTTGGACTTTTGAAAAAACAACTGTAGTAGTAAAAAGCCAAATACTTACTATATAATAAAACACTAAGGTCTGTGTGTCTAGTCCCACTGATAAACCTGATTGGTCAGTTTGGCTTTGGTGATGTGACAAAAAAGTAAGTGCAAGTGTGAGACGCACAAGCAGGAAAATGAGGTATGCTGAGAGAGTCGCCTTCAAAGATGGCAAGTATAAAACCAAACAGGAGGTGAGAAAGGTGCCTCAAAAATAATGTCAGAGTGTGAGAAGCTGGCCTTACAAGAATGTGGTTGAGAGAGGGAGAGCAGGTTAAGAGATGTTTACACTTGCAAATACAGATCAAAGGAATTGGAGGTACATGAAGTTCAGTAGATAGCAAACATTTTTAAATTATTCTATTACCTGTCTTATAGTAGCATCATAGCCAGCATGACAAAATTTACCAAGATTTTCAAGAAGCATTTAATATAATGCTACAAATAACATTTTTTAAGACTAGAAGCTATTGGAATCAGATGTGCCATAAAAAATGAATTTCAAGCTGGTTAACAGGCAGAAGAAACAAGAGTACAGATAAGCAAATCTCTTAAGGGTATGTACTGGAACTGTTTTTTTATCTAATTTATATTAATAACTTAGATTTTGGTATAGTTAATAAACCTGTGAAATTTGTAGATTCCACTAAAATTGGAGGGATAGAAGATACAGAGTGGCAGCAAAGAGAATTCAAAAAGAAGAGCTATGTAAACAGTTGTTAATGCAGTTTAACTCTTTTAGGGCGGATGTCAACTTTTGTCGACAGGAGGGGTTAAGGGCGAATGTCGACAAAAGTCGACATCCAAGGATAGAGGGTGACAATCAGCTGTTAATGGCGACAAAACTCACTGTGACGTCACAGGCATTCCCTCTGTGCTTGGAGGAATGCTAGACTCGTTGACTCCGCAACTAATCCTTGCGTGTGTTGCGAAATGTAAACAATGGCAAGATGGCATCGACATGTCACAAGGGAGCGAAGCGAGTGCAGAAAAGAAAACACTCGGCAGACAATGTTTTGCGCATTATCGCGGAGTCGGACTCTGATTTTTCAGAATCAGATTTTATTGACAGTGATCAGGAGATCGAACAAGAGAGTGAGAAGCCAGCATCAGCTGATCGGACACCAGCCGATGCCGCGCCAGCTGATCCGCTGGCAGCTGAACGCATTCACGCAGCCGATGCATCTACGGCAAGGTTCGCGTGGGTGGAATACACAGACATTGATCCGTGGGCTACCGGACTTCACAAGACGGCATGGCTTGCTGTTGGACATGACAGATCACCAGCTGCTGAACTACTTCAGGCTGCTCTCTCCTGATGCTGCTTTTCAGCTACTGTCAGACGAGACAAACAGGTAGGCAGAGAAATTTTTTGAATCACGGGCTGCGCTTGCATCGCATTCTCGTTTTTCAAAGTGGAAACCCACAACAAAAGACGAGATGATGCGCGCTGTGGCATTACAAATAGAGATGGGACAGAACTGGTGATATAACTTCAGAGAGCATTGGTCCAAACGTGCTTTGTCCCCTGGTGGCTTTGGACAGGTTATGCAGCGTAAATGCTGCAAAGTTTTATTCAGAAAACTTGGTGGCAGTGGCATGGCACGATGGCAAACGGGTGACTTGTCTCTCTACAGTACACACTAACAATATATGTGAGAAAGTGCAGCAACAGACAATTGAAAAGTAGGCACCAAAGCAACACATATTGTAAGCAGTGTAATGTGGCAATGACTGAAATTGGCTGCTTTGAGCGAGATCAGGCTTTGCAGGACTTTGCTGTGTAAAATGTATTTGATATGTATGTGAAATCATAGAGCATGCAGGCTCATACAACATGCAAGACAGTAGCATTTGTCAAAAGTAAATATTTTTTGTTGATTTCAATTGCTTTGTGTTCTTTTTTTAAAAAAAGTTAGTTTTTGGAAAAATACTCAGCCCTGGGAGAAAAGAAACTAAAAAAAATTAGCCCTAAAAGAGTTAATGTAGGAAAGAGCAAACAGCTACATGTAAGCAAAAGGAATGCTAATTATATATTTATAATTAATAATTAAATATTATAAATAATAAATAATTATATTACAAGATGGGAAACACAACCATACTGGAAACAACCTCTGCAAAGGACATAAGAGGTTAACATTGACAGAACATTCTCATTGTCTACGCAATATGCAGAAACAAATAAAAAGGCAAAGACAATTTTAGGTTATAATGTAAAAACTTTTGAATAAAAATAAAAGCAAATTATAGTCATACTGTACTGTAAAATACATGGAAAGAAGATCTGCCACGTGGATCTCAGGATTAAAAGGCATGCCCTACTCTAACAGGCTTGGGGAAAAGAACAAGTTCATTCTTGAGCAAAGAACACCGAATGGAGACCTAGCTCAGGTCTTAAAAATCAGTAAAGCTGAGCCAGCAAAATTATTTTGATAAAATAGAAAATAACATACTTGACACCATAAGAAATTAAGAAGAAGTGTATTAAACATTGAAGCCAGTGACCACTTCCTAACACAAAACATTTTGGGAACCTGGAACAGACTATCAAGACATGTACTAGAAGTGGAAATCTTGGCAACCCTTAAAATTTACTGTATCTGGATAATATATTGGGACAACTTAGCTGTTACCTTACTAAACAAGCATGATGGACTAAATAGCCTTCTCTTTTTAAACTTCTTGTGGTCTGCATAACTGAATATGTCTCTTCAATTTCGATGAACATACTGTAGCATTTTGCTGTAATAGTTTTTGTTCCTCTAAACGATACCTCTGGATCGATAATTAGACTGAGTCCGAGTCTGGATTACCCACTTTATTAATTAGTTGCTAAATAAAGTAGTTCAAGGCACAGAAAAAAGCCAGGTGCCTTTTGAATACACAGCTGTTTTAGAGGTGGAGGATATTTAATAAGCATTGTTAAATGTGCAAAGAAGATGAAGTTCTTAAACATTTGTTGCATAAGTACACTTTACTACTACAAATTTACTAATGGCCCTGTTTCATCTTGAATGTTGCATCTTCTGAAAATAAAAAAAAATGTTTTGAACCTAGTTTTGTAAAACTTGACTTGCTTGTAAGGAATGCTATTTGATTTTAATAAATTAAAAAAAATGTTAAAAAAATAACGTATATGCATACTATCATACAATCTGAATATGAAAACATTATTATGAAACAAAAATATCTGTGAAACAATTTTATACATATTAATATTTGTTGAAACTGTGACAGAAAAAACAGAAGAAAAACTGACATGTCACTGTTATTTCTGTGCAATACTGACTGTTCTTTTCAAATTACATGTAGACAGTGCACACTTTTGTTACCATGGGCAATATAACGACTATTAACTCAAGAAAATAATTTAATTATTTTTTAGACAAGGCAAACTTTACTTAGCTCTTTTACTATTAAGGTTAAAAATAAAGAATAATGGATAGAAAAATTTTTTTCTATATACTAACCATTTTGTAAGAAAACTACTGATGTTACTATCTACAATTATAAAGTGGCATAATGGCAAATATTTAACAGTTCAATATCTGACTGGTTAAATATGAGATGGAAAGATTTTTAAAAGTTTTTATTCCTCAACAATGTGTTTTTAAACCTAGAGATATACAGTGCCTGTGTTGAAAAACAAGGTTTCCAATTTGTGCTAAAATATTTTACACATTACAGAATTATGGATACTCTTTATATATACACAAAACACAATTAAATGTGTTATATCAATTTCTCATTCAACAGCACACTTTAATTAATAGACACAATTAAAAGTGTATGTCTATTTTATATTAAGTTGTAAAATATACCACAGAAAACAGGAAATATAAAACATTTATTAAGTGGATTTTCCATGCTTCTATTTGTGCATGCTTCTATTTGTGTACTACTCTTTTCTAATATGTAAGCCTTTTTATATACATTACAATACAAATGTACTTGTATCAAGTGATCACTTAAACAGTTTAGTACAGTGTTTTATTTTTACTTTAATATATTTTAATATTACACATGTGAAAAAAATGATAATTGCATGCTGGTGACCACCTGTTAGTAATCAAGAAGTTTAAAAACAATAGCTGCATGGAAGATTAATTTCACTAGAAAACCATAAAGACAAAGGCGTCTGTAGCTGAAAATACCTTAAGGTATTTTGCTTTATGTTTATACGGAAGCAGGTATATAGGATCCTTACATGCCTTTCAGGAAAGGCAACTGTATCATTTATGTTTGCAAAATAATGCTCTGCAGCTAATAAAAGTCACAAAAATAGCTGTATCAGACAGGAAGAGAAGGCAACCACACAGCACCAACTTCTCATTTTGCAAATTCATAGAGGAAGCAGAAAACCTTAATGAAATGAAGGGCATTTGCAGAAAAAGTAAAATCTCTCAGACAAATTTTGATCTACCCTTCAGGATTGTATTAAATAAATGGCTGCTCTGTTGCCTCTAAAATGTGGCCATTTTTTTTTTAAATGTATATGTAGAGAAGGGGTTAAAGATACAGTTCACTCTTAAGAAAACCCAAATAACCTTCCTTCTCTTTCTCAAAATTGCTGCATACTTTCATGCATACTAATCCTACTTCTTAAAATAATGTGTTTAAAATTTAAATTATCGTGGTACTTCATATGTATTATGGAAACAAATTGCAGAAAATCATTCTAAAACACAGTAAAATCTTAATTAGTATACGAAAATACAAAAAAAATATATACATATTACTGTGAGATTTTCTATGCAATGTATACAAGTACTTTGCAGCAGATGGCATTTAGTTATTTCCGAAATATTAGCTTGGATGTTCTCTCCAAGTCTGCATGAATTTTCTTCCTGTACTTCAGGTATTCCCCCAAGATTCCCAGAGACATGCATATTAGACTTATTGGTGATTCTTAACTGACTCCATGTAAGTGTAAGTAGGGTGTGGGAAAGGGCCGTGATGGACTGGAGCCCCATCCAGTTAAATTCCTGCCTTGTGCCTCATAATACTATGAGATGCTGGTGAGAGATACTCCCTGCAATTTATTTCATCTTAATTGACAATAGTCCACTAGTTAGTTGTGTGGGAAGTAACTCTTAATGTAAAAATAAATATGGGAGAAGTTACTCTAAAGTGGAATCTCTTTATTATGAAATTCTTTTTACAATTCATGACATGTCATTTTACTAGTTGTCCAATGTACTTTATTATCTTTATATATAATACGCTACCGTTGCTGTCCATTTGTCTGTCCAGGGTTTTAAATCACCTGTAGCTTGCAAACCGTTTGACCTACTGACCTGAAATTTGGTACACATATACTACATGACGTCTACTATCCGCTTTCATGGTGATGATTGACCTCCAAGGTTATTCCTCTTTTTATTTTTATTTTATTTTATTGTAGAATCAACTCTCGGCAGCAGCTAGCAGGGCGGCTGTGCAGCACATACATACGGGCGTCATTCTCATCCTTACTACCTTCGCTGTCACTTCCCCTACCTCTTTATATCTTAAATCATTCTTGAGGCAGATTGTAGACTTAAGTGCCAGCTTAAATGAAAAAATTAAAGAAAACATACTAAGTAATTGCAACACAAACACTGACTTAATCAGTTTTAATGCGAAAAGATGCCAACGAAAGAAGAGAAGAAGCAGGCTGCTAGGATGGAGAAAAGAAGAGCTGCTCAGAAATCAGCAAGTGCATCAACCTCTGAGCAAACGAATGCTAAACGTACAAAGAAAGAGTATGAAAACTATGAATGCTCAAGTCAAGTGTATTCACTGCACGTTATCGTGCAGTGCACCATTACAGGTTTTTTAAATATTTTGTAATTTTTTGAGAAGATGGTATCTTTCACATAATAAGTATTTTAATATGCCTAAAACATTAAATCTATGTAATCAAACACTTAGTGTTTCATAAATACATTTTACAAACTTTACAAACAAAAAAAGTACACCAGATTTTTACACAAAAAAGTAGTTTGGTAACCATTAAAATTTTCTATGCTTTTGGCATCACTTTTCCTGGAAGTAACTTTCACAAAATTATATATTTATATATTTTATATTGCAACACTGAACTCTTAAAAGGAAAGCAGGTTCTAGAATAATTTCAAAGTCAGACAATTTTTCATCATATTAAATTCATGCAAAGATTTGTTCACACAAATGGACACTCAGTACTTCTCTTTAATGTGGAAAATAAAAAACTGTAATTGAGTGGTAGCAGTGGTAGCGCTGCTGCCTCGCAATAAGGAGACCCGGGTTCGCTTCCTGGGTCCTCCCTGCGTGGAGTTTGCATGTTCTCACCGTGTCTGCGTTGGTTTCCTCCGGGTGCTTCGGTTTCCTCCCACAGTCCAAAGAGAAGCAGGTTAGGTGTATTGGTGATCCTCAATTGTCCCTAGTGTGAGTGGGTGTGTGTGTGTATCCTGCGGTGGGTTGGCGCCCTGCCCGGGATTTGTTCCTGCATTGCACCCTGTGTTGGCTGGGATTGGTTCCAGCAGACCCCCGTGACCCTGTGTTAGGATATAGCGGGTTGGAAAATGGATGGATGGATGGAAACTGTAATAGAAATTAAGATTCTAAGAAATAAAACATTTAGAGTATAAAGAAACTATTATAATAATATGAATAATCTTTATTTTACTAATACCTTTAGCAGTGAGTGAGAGGAATGGAACTCTTGGGGTATGGTAGCTCCTGCTGAGCATTGAGGAAGCAGGAGTGACTGAAGGGCACTGAGGGATCTTAATAATAATAATAATAATCATAATCATAATAATAATCATAATAATTTGCATTTATAGAGCGCCTTTCACAAACTTAAATTCGCTTTTCACAGAGAGTAAAAAAAAATCACACAGAAGATAAAAGTTCATACAAGAGGAAAGTTTTGAGTTGAGATTTAAAGATGGAGAAAGAGAAGCAATCTCAGAGAGACTGAGTAAGAGAGTTCCAGAGTTGAGAGGCCATCACAATGAATGACCTGCCTCCAAGGGGGGACAGTCTGGTGCGTGGGAGAGTAAAGAGATTACTGCTCTAAGACCTGACAGAGCAACAAGGAGTGTAAGGAGCTAGGAGCTGAGTGAGGTAGAGAGGGGCAAGGTTATGTAGGGCTTTGAAGGTGAGAAGCAGAATCTTGAATTTAATCCTAGATGGAACTGGTAATAAGTGCAGTTGGGAGAGAACAGGGGAGATGTGAGCAAAACGCTTTGTGTGGGTGAGGACTCTGGCTACAGAGTTCTGAATGTACTGTAGCTTCTGTACAGATTTTGCAGGGATGCTGATGAAGAGAGAATTACAGTAACCAATACAAGACATTATGAAACAATGAACCAGTTTGAGCATCATTAAAGGACAGAAATGGACGGAGGTGGGCAATGTTACGGAGATGATAGAATAAAATTTTGTAAAGAGACCTAATTTATAGCTGAAAGTTGACTGACGAATCAAACAAAACACCAAGATTTCTGACAACAGGAGCAGGTTTGACAAGTGTACCATCAATAGAAACAGAGAAGTTGTATGCCTAGAAAGTAGGGAGTTTGGGCCTACCAGTAACACTTCAGTTTTATTGGCATTAAGTTTGAGAAAGTTATTTCCCACCCATAGCTTAAGATCAGTGATGCAGTCAGTGAGTGTGCTGGGATATTGTCTGCATAGCAGTGGAAGTTAAGGCCATGTCTGCGAATAATCTGACCCAAAAGAAGGATATAAAGTAGAAAGAGTAATGGCCCAAGGACTGAACCCTGAGGGACACCATGCGACACCGGTGAGGTGAAAGATTTATATTGGTTGAGTGTGACAAACTGTTGCCTATTAGAAAGATATGATGTGAACCATTGAAGGGATAAGCCAGAGATCCCTACAGCAGAGAGACGTGACAGGAGGATTTCATGATTAACAATGTCAAATGCTGCACTTAAGTTAAGAAGGAGGAGAATATTAAGTGAACCGCAATCTGCAGACCGGAGAAGATCATTAACTACAAAGAGAAGAGCTGTCTCAGTGCTATGCTATGTGCGAAAGCCAGACTTAAAAAGGCTCATAGAGTGTATTGTCTAGAAGAAAAGCATGGAGTTGTGTAGAAACCATGCGTTCCATCACCTGAGCCAAAAAGGGAAATTAGAGATAGGCCTGTAACTGGAGAGAGAAGAAGGACCCAGGTCAGGTTTTTTAAGGATTGAGGTAACTATAGCAGTTTTGAGGGCAGTAGGGACAGAACCTGAAATGAAACATGCATCTATCAATGAGGCAACAGAAATACTAATTACAGATGAGCGTGTCTTAAGCACAGAAGTGAGTGCAGGATCAAGCAGACAGGAGGAGGAATTAGACTTATGAATACGTTGAGATGGCGAGAGAGTCAACAGGCGAGAAACAAATCTTGATGATGGAGATAGTAGATCGGAATGAGTGAGTGAAGTATGGAGGGGAAACTGAAAGATCTGATCAATTTTGGTACCAATGAAATGTAAGAAAGCCTGACACTGTTCAGCAGAAATGGGGCATGCTAGAGGAGGGTGCTGGAGGAGTTTATTAATAGTTCTAAAAAGAGTTCTAGGCCTAGACTTAGCACCATTTATGAGATATGAATAATAGTTGGAGCAAGCAGTGCTAAGATGCTACCCCTATATTTAAGTATGTGCTCAGTGTAAAGCTGTGAGTGAACTATGAGGCCTGTTTTCTTATAAAGCTACTCAAGACACTGGCTAGTGGCTTTCATAGCTCTGAGCTCATGGGTGTACCAGGGACAGGAGCGGGTGGCTGGAACTTGCCTAGTCCTTAAGGGAGCAAAGTTATCTAGCAGTTGGGAAACATAGTTGTTATAAAGGGAAACCATGTTTTCAGGAGAGGAAAGACTATGCAAGCCAAAAAGAAACGAAGACAGAAGGGAAGCAGCAAACAAATAGGAATTAACAGACCTAATGTTCTGATAAGAGACAGATTTTTTCTTAACAGTAGTGGTAATAAGGCTAAAGTTACATTCAATGAGCTTATGATCAGAAATACCAGACAGTGAACCTGAGACAGAGACATTATTCAGCCATTTGAACAAAGCAAATCAAGAATATGACCATGAGTATGAGTGGGGAAATCAACATGCTGTGTCACATCAAAACATTCCATAGTTGAGATGAACTCAGCTGTGAGAGAACTGTAGATATCAACATGAATATTAGAGTCACCAAGTACAATTACAAGGAGGTGAAATTACAATGAGAAGTTCAGAAGAAGGGCGATAAACTAACATCAGCAGCACAGAAGGGGAGGAAACCAGTTTCACTGCAATATATTCAAAAGATGCGACTTCAAAAAAGGAGA
Organism: Erpetoichthys calabaricus; assembly: GCF_900747795.2. NCBI lineage: Eukaryota > Metazoa > Chordata > Cladistia > Polypteriformes > Polypteridae > Erpetoichthys > Erpetoichthys calabaricus. The sequence continues at coordinate 130,961,784 of NC_041403.2, forward strand.
GTTTCTTCATTGTTAAGGTAGATCTATAAACCACAGCCAGGCCACCCCCTTTTCCTGTTAACCTGGGTTTAGATATGTGGCTGTAGTCAAGAGGAGAAGACAGCAAGTTTAAATGTAAATAGTCATCAGGTTGTTGGCAAATTTCTGTAAGAAGAAACATGTCTACTTCCTTCTGTGAGATGAGGTCGTTAATCAGCGAGTTCTTGTTAGTGATGAAGCGAGCATTCAGTAGGGCGAGCCTAAAGTTGGAACAGCCGGGAGAGTAGGGCACAGTCACTTTCTGAAGAGGACGAAGATGGTCTATGTTTATTCCTCAGACGGCCCTAGCGTTACCCCAGTGAACATGGTGAGATGTCCACATAGTTGGAATTGACGCATCCGAGCTATAGATCCGTGAGGGGCCTCTTTTAGACCGGTGATTATAGCGAGGACACTACGTCCTTCCAAGCAAGTGGCAAAAACTATTTAGTCAGGGAGACCAATCGTGGATGACAGTCAAGATGGTTAAGTTCAGATGGAGAATATATGAGGTGCATTGCCAAAAAAATAGAAAAGACAACACAGAGCACAACTCCAAGCCAGAGACAGAACGGGCTATGATTATCCAGACACTGGTGGACACCGCCAGGAGCGAACAGAATGCCACACAATACCATGCTAACTCCAGCTACACACGTTAGCCAACCCAAATCTCACTGCATAACCAGCTAAAAAAGGAAAAGAACAGTTGGCAGGCTGCACATTCGCAGTTCAGACTGGCAACTGCAAACGAAGCAAGAGTAGATTCATATTTACCGCGAAAGCAGTAACAGGAATAGGGCTTGCGCAGGACTGAAGCAGGTGTGATCTAGGCATTCGTAAATGGCATTTGTATAGTAAGTTAAATTCAAAAAGAGCAGTCAAATCAGAAGGTGAAGGTAAAAAAGGCAGATGGGACAAAACAAAACAAAAGCAATGACACCGGTGAGAAGTGGCAGCCAAACATGCATAGTGTACTCTCAACTGGAAGAGCTACCACAGGATACCAGAGTGAATATAGTCAGAAGATGGAGCCAGGCTTGCGTGTCCCAGAGGTGACTGGATAAATAGGCTGGGACACAAGCTAATTTAAAGACTGATCATGGGTCTTGGCTTCTGCTGAGCAGACCTGAAGGGTAAGAAAGGTGGAAAAGTGAAGGAGAGACACTGACCCTTAGATAATAGAGAGAAGCACCTGATTATATTTTTATGACTTTGTTCCTGTTTTAATATTCATTTTGGATTTATTTATTAACACTAGAATCCCTGAAGCTTATGAAAGAAGTTGTAATCCTGGGCCACCTTAAATTCCTTTGCACCTCCTCATTGGTGTCTTTTTTGTGCAAATGTGTCTATCAGCACTGGTAGTAGGCAGCCTGCTTACTCATCCTCCTACTGAGGTAGCTTAAGTCAACTTAGATTCTGAAGTCTCTTTATCTGGTAGCAACAGGGCCGGATTTTCCTATAGGCTAACTAGGCTTCAGTCTAGGGCCTCAAGATCAAGAGGGGCCTACATTCAAATTGTTAGCAAAATTTTATTATCTCTCATGTAATTTACAAACTTAAAAATGGAAGGTGAAAGGGCATCATAAGTGGAATAGCCTAGGGCCTGTTTTCATATAAATCCGGCCCTGGGTAGCAAGGTGTTTGAAATTGTATAGGTTGCATAATATATTGTTATTTTTTTGATTTCCGGCGCCGTCACGGACGGCAGCCTGTCTGGCGTGCTCTCTGCATTTACGTTGCTTTTCTTCTTCTTTCTGTTTTTCTCTTAAACTCTTTACTACCTTATCTTTATTCCTCTTGTTGCACTGAGCATGTATATGACAAAAGAATTTCCCTCGGGATAAATAAAGTTCTTATCTTATCTTATCTTATTTAGAACGTATACATTTCATGTGGGTTACATGTCTACAGTGATCTGGGTAAATGTAGGATGACCGGAAATGTGAGGTAAGAAATGTTGAACACATAACTAAAACGGAAAATTGTTCATCTTACTGTAATAATGACAAAATGCCAACGTGAAGTGCATATTGTGTGAAGACTGAAGTCCAAATATCAAATAAACACTTTCACAAAAGGTATAACAAAACAAGTGTGCTTTTATTCAAAAATATAACTAAAGTAAAATAAATCATTCAATTTACATGATGCTGTCAATGAGTGAAAACCCAAGTCCAAATATCAATCTACACCACAATGACATGTCTGCTCAGCTGGTGCAGAGGTAAGAACTGCTGCCTCCTAATTAAGAGGTTGCGGGTTCAAGCTCAGATTCTCCTCACTTTGAGTAGTGTGCTGCTATTATTAATACTATTATATAATAAAAACATACAGTCAAAGAAAAAGTATGTGAACCCTTTGGAATTATCTGGTTTACTGCATGAATTGGTCATAAAAAGTGATCTGATCTTCATCTAAGTCACAGGTACTGATGTACACAATGAGCCTAAGCCAATGACACACAAACAATTCTACTCTTTCATGTCTTAATTTTACAAACGCATTCAACGTTCACAGTGGTAGTGGAAAAAGTAAGTGAACCTTGGGATTTAATAATTGGTTGACCCTCCTTTGGCAGCAATGACCTCAACCAGGCGCTTCCTGTAACTGCAGATTGGACCTGCACATCGTGAGGGGGGAATTTTAGCCCATTCTTCCCTGCAGAACTGCCTTAACTCTTCCATATTCTTTGGTTGTCTTCTGTGTATGGCGCTCTTCAAGTCGTTCCACAGCATCTCAATAGGATCGAGATCTGGGATCTGACTGGGCCACTCCAAAAGGCGGAGTTTGTTCTTCTGAAGCCATTGTGCTGTGGATTTGCTGCAGTGTTTGGGGTCATTGTCCTGTTGCATCATCCAGCCTCTTCTGAGCTTAATTTGACAGACAGACACCCTCACATTATCCTGGAGAATTTGTTGATTAATTTTCCCCTCAATGATGGCAAGCTGTCCAGGCCCTGATTCAGCAAAGCGGACCAAAATCATGATGTTCCTTCCACCATACTTTACTGTAGGGATGATGTTTTGCTGTTGATATGCAGTGCCCTTTTTACACCAAATGAAGTTCTGCTTAATCCTCCCAAATAGTTCAGTTTTGGTTTCATCACTCCACAAAACATTTCCCAGTACCGTTGTGGAGTGTCCAAGTGCTCTTTCGCAAACTTCAGGAATTCAGCAATGTTATTTTTTGATAGCAGTAGCTTCCTTCTTGGTGTCCTGCCATGGACTCCTTTCTTGTTCAATGTTTTGCGTATAGTTGACTCATGAACAGAGATGTTAGCCAGTTCTAATGACTTCTTCAAGTCCTTTGTAGTGTTTTTTATCAATCAAAGTAATTCTAGACCATACATCTGAACTCGTTTCATTAAATGGACTACAGGGGCCTCATGTATAAACGGTGCGTACGCACAGAAATATTGCGTAAGAACATTTCCATGTTCAAATCGAGATGTATAAAACCTACACTTGGCGTAAAGCCACGCACTTTTCCACGGTACCTCATACCCTGTCGTACGCAAGTTCTCCGTTAGGTTTTGCAGACTGGCGGCACCCAGCGTCAAAGCATTGCTACTGTTCCTGTGTGGTTACCCTCTCTTAGATCCACATCCACGACGGAGGCTCAAGTGCTCCTTGTAGAACTGTTTATACTTGCAAGTTACCGTGAGGTAATTGTACTTATGATACAGTTATAATATTGCACAACCTGTGCCACTTTATAAAGCGCGTATTTACATATGATGACAATACCATTTTTAAGATGAAATGCAGCAAAATATGTTGATTATATTATACAGATAAAACTTTAACTTTAACTACATGGTGCCGCAGCGCTAGCGAGCTTGAGCTTCGTTCACGGTTTGTTCCTGCCTTGCACTGTTTTCATGCTGTGGCTGGCGCGACACTGGAAGGACAGATGGATAGAATAATTAAACATTACAAAGATATTTCGATGTTCCTTAAAAGATTTGAAGAATCTGCGTTCTAAGCTTACAGATGGCTTAACGTTTATTACAGAGCTGATTGTGTGGCGATTGGGTGTTTGGAGAAAGAAAAGTAAGGACAGGAATTGGGGGTTAGTACGTTTGAAAAAGACAGTACTTCTGTAATAAAGCATTTCATCGAAGGTCGTGCATGGCTCAGCAAGCATCTTGCTGTAAGACATGAACAATCACAGCGCCACCGTGTTCCCATGTTAAATAACATGCTTTAACTCATATCATCATGAAAATGATATCACGTATACTTCTCAGTATATTAAATTACTCAGAGAGCTGTAATATTATGAACGTAATGGATTCTGTGTCCTGTCAGAGGAAGAGCACGTAGTGATTCAGGCACATAGAGCACATATAAGATCAAATACAAAACAAAGCATTTAACGTGCTACTTTAGTTACGATGGGATTTGAGAAACTAGTAAATTAAACGATTTTAAGATGAAGTTCATGATGTTCTACTTTAATGACAAAATAAACTACGTGATTAAAGTGGAAATTTCGAGATTAAAGTTGACATTTCGTGCTTTTTTCACACTGTGTGCCTTTTTTTTCACTGTACCCCAATAAGCTTTCATATGACACTCAGACGTTGGGCTACGAGTCGCCTTTTCACGCCGACTTTGATATGTGACATCTTTTTTATTTTGGACACTGTGCGACTTTGTGAACTTGAGCTTTCGAGTTTCTCCGACACGCTATGTCACTCGATCAACTTCCTTTTGTTGCTTATATAACTGTTTAAACCAACAAATAGTACGTTTTTCTTTGCCTCCATTTGGTATTCGCTGAAATTCTTCTATTTTTCCACGTACTTTTGCCATTGCCTTTTCACAGAACGCTGGGCTAAAGGGCTATTTATATTGATTTGCATATTCAAATAGGCATAATTCTGGGAGGAGCTGGGGCGGGACAGCAAGCGCGTGCATGTGCATTTATTTCCACGCTGAGCGGGATTTATGTAGCGGAAGAACATGGAAGTTGGCAAACGCACAGATTCCTGCATCTGGATTTTTCTGTGCGTAAGCACATTGCGGCTTTTGTGCTTACGTCATGTTATAGTGCGAATTCTATGCACAATGTTATGCATGAGGCCCCAGGTGTGCTAAATTCTGACTGCAATGAGCTTTTTAAAAAGTCATTAGCTTATGGTTCACTTACTTTTTCCAACCTTCAGTTGAAGGAGGCCAAGGCTCAAGCAACCCAGGCATCACAAGTAGCATGGAATTGAGAACTAAAATCTATTAAGCTTAAAAGAAGATTAGTGTAGCTATAGTTATACTGCACTTAGAATCTCTTTTTTTGTTTAATACGATTTACAAAAAGCAAGGTGAAGAATTTTATTGTGACAAGCTGCTCTACAGGTGCTGGTCATAAAATTAGAATATCATGACAAAGTTGATTTATTTCAGTAATTCCATTCAAAAAGTGAAACTTGTATATTAGATTCATTCATTACACACAGACTGATGCATTTCAAATGTTTATTTCTTTTAATGCTGATGATTATAACTGACAACTAATGAAAGTCCCAAATTCAGTATCTCAGAAAATTAGAATATTGTGAAAAGGTTCAATATTGAAGACACCTGGTGCCACACTCTAATCAGCTAATTAACTCAAAACACCTGCAAAAGCCTTTAAATGGTCTCTCAGTCTAGTTCTGTAGGCTACACAATCATGGGGAAGACTGCTGACTTGACAGTTGTCCAAAAGACGATCATTGACACCTTGCACAAGGAGGGCAAGACACAAAAGGTCATTGCTAAAGAGGATGGCTGTTCACAGAGCTCTGTGTCCAAGCACATTAATAGAGAGGCGAAGGGAAGGACAAGACGTGGTAGAAAAAAGTGTACAAGCAATAGGGATAACCGCACCCTGGAGAGGATTGTGAAACAAAACCCATTCAAAAATGTGGGGGAGATTCACAAAGAGTGGACTGCAGCTGGAGTCAGCGCTTCAAGAACCACCACATACAGACGTATGCAAGACATGGGTTTCAGCTGTCGCATTCCTTGTGTCAAGCCACTCTTGAACAAGAGACAGCGTCAGAAGTGTCTTGCCTGGGTTAAAGACAAAAAGGACTGGACTGTTGCTGAGTGGTCCAAAGTTATGTTCTCTGATGAAAGTAAATTTTGCATTTCCTTTGGAAATCAAGGTCCCAGAGTCTGGAGGAAGAGAGGAGAGGCACAGAATCCACTTTGCGTGAGGTCCAGTGTAAAGTTTCCACAGTCAGTGATGGTTTGGGGAGCCATGTCATCTGCTGGTGTTGGTCCATTGTGTTTTCTGAGGTCCAAGGTCAACGCAGCCGTCTACCAGGAAGTTTTAGAACACTTCATGCTTCCTGCTGCTGACGAACTTTATGGAGATGCAGATTTCATTTTCCAACAGGACCTGGCACCTGCACACAGTGCCAAAGCTACCAGTACCTGGTTTAAGGACCATGGTATCCCTGTTCTTGATTGGCCAGCAAACTCGCCTGACCTTAACCCCATAGAAAATCTATGGGGTATTGTGAAGAGGAAGATGCAATACGCCAGACCCAACAATTCAGAAGAGCTGAAGGCCACTATCAGAGCAACATGGGCTCTCATAACACCTGAGCAGTGCCACAGACTGATCGACTCCATGCCACGCCGCATTGCTGCAGTAATCCAGGCCAAAGGAGCCCCAACTAAATATTGAGTGCTGTACATAATCATACTTTTCATGTTCATACCTTTCAGTTGGCCAACATTTCTAAAAATCCTTTTTTTTGCATTGGTCTTAATTGATATTCTAATTTTCTGAGATACTGAATTTGGGACTTTCATTAGTTGTCAGTTATAATCATCAACATTAAAAGAAATAAACATTTGAAATACATCAGTCTGTGTGTAATGAATGAATCTAATATACAAGTTTCACTTTTTGAATGGAATTACTGAAATAAATCAACTTTGTCATGATATTCTAATTTTATGACCAGCACCTGTAATATGGAAGTTATGAAACATCGGAAATGTATACAAAGTCTGACTTCACTAAATACTCAAAACAAACAATAAAAAGTATTATATAAATTAGCTTGGCTACTACAGCAATCTTTAATTATATATAGCACATACATGCTATATATTATTCTTACAGTCAATAATAAAAAACATTAGAGCAATCTAGACCAGAACAAGTCACTAAGCCCAACAAAGCTTGCCAGTCCTATCCACTAAATTCTTCTAAAATAACATCAAGTCTAGTTTTGAAAATCACTAAAGTCCTTGTGTCTACCACACTACTTGGTAGCCTAATCCATGTGTGTAAGGTTCTCTGTATAAGAAAAACTTCCTAATGTTTGTGCAAAATTTACCCTTAACAAGTTTCCAACTGCGTCCCTGTGTTCTTGATGAATTCAGGTCCTTTTTGTAGCCTGGAGACCAAAACCGTGCACAGTACTCCAGATGAAACCTCACAAGTATATTATAAAACTTGAGCATAACATCCTTGGACTTGTACACTATACATCTTGCCATATGACCTAACATTCTGTTAGTATAGTGATGGCTTCTGAACACTGTTTGGCAGTCCACTACAACTCCTAAATCCTTCTTATAAGGTGAACTTTCGACTTTCGGACCATCCACTGTGTATTCAAACGTAACATTCTTACTTCCTACATGTAATACTTCACATTTATTTACATTAAATTTCATCTGCTACAAAGCTGCCCAAGCCTGCATGCTGCCCAAGTCCCTCTGTAATGATTCAATGGATTCTTGATTGCCAATCCACCTAGCTTGGTATCATCTGCAAACTTCACCAACTTACTACATATATTCCTATTCAAATCATTTTTATATATTAAAAATAGCACTGGCTCAAGCACTGCCTACTTTGGAGCAACACTCTTAACATCAGAAAATTCATATAGGGTTCCTAGCATGATAACCATCTGCTTCCTGTGTCTGAGCCAATTTTGCATCCCTCAACAAACAATACCTTGAACTTCCACTTCTTTTAGTTTCATGCCCAACCTCTCATGTGTCACCTTATCAAATACTTTCTGAAATAAATAAATAATATCATGTGCTCCAGTTTGATTATATTCTTTATTTGCTTTCTCATAGAATTCCAGCATGTTGGTAAAACATGACCTCCCTCTTCCGAACCTATGTTGATTGTTCAGAAAAACTATCATCCTTGCCATGTGTTGCTTAATCTTAACTCTTAATAATTCCTTCAATTAATTTACCTGTGATGCATGTTAAGCTTACTGGCCTATAGCTGTTTGGAGCTGCCCTGTCACCCTTTTTGTATAACGGGATATTTGCCATTTTCCAGTTCCTCAGAAATTCTCCAGTGTGCAGTGACATCCTAAAAATATGTGTCAAGCGTTTATAAATGTACTCGCTAACCTCCTTAAGACCTCAAGGATAAATATTATCTGGTCATGGTGATTGGTTGATTTCAGTCTATTTAATCTAAGCAGTACCTCCTGAGTAGTCCCTTTTAACGCTGGGAGGTCATCTGCTTCCACAAATATGAAGAAAAACGTGAGTTACAAGCATCTGCTTTTTCATGGTCATTATTTTTTAATTCTCCTTTACTATTCCTGATGCACTTCACCTCCTCTTTGACTGCTCTTTTACTAGTAAAATATTGAAAGAATCTCTTTGGGTCATCTTCCATTTTATCTGGTATATTCCTCCTTAACTGCCTTTTAACCTCCCTAATATCCTTCTTAATAGTTGCCCTCATGTTCTTGCCTTCAATTATATCCTGATTATTACAAAGTACAAAATCTAGACAGGCTAATTAAAAACAAAGATTTTGATATTTTATTTGTGTTCAAAATCCTAAAAGACTGAACATAAGGTAAAGGCTTCTCTACTCTTCATAGACAGCTAGGAATAACATCACCTATTAAAATAACATAAAACAAATATCTGTTCCCCTTATAAGGATAAAGAAAAAGTCTTCTAAGCCTGTGCAGGATATTAAATACCAAGTGCCAAGAAAGGCCATTTATAGCTACATTATTATTAACAAAAGTCATAGAAGCTAGATAATTAAAAAAAAAAAAAATTAAGTATTAATTACTGGTTTCCCAAAGAAAAATAAATACAATGTGCATCAGAACTTGAGGGTTTTATTCTCTGTCATTAATAAACCAATTCAACCTGCATCTGGCCGTACAACTTTCTGCACTGTAGTCTGAAAAGCCAGTTTCCTTTTTGGTTTGTGCGCACCAATGATTTCCGCACGTGTTCAGTCTCTCCCTGTGCAGCGACCGAGAGAGAGAGAGAGAGAGAGAGAGAGAGAGAGAGAGAGAGAGAGAGAGAGAGAGAGAGAGAGAGAGAGAGCGCGAGAGAAACAACGCGAGCGAGAGAGAGAGAGAGAGAGAGAGAGAGAGAGAGAGACAGACAGACACACACGCACGAGAGAGAGAGACACGTGAGCGACAGAGACACACACACGCGCGAGAGAGACACACGTGAGAGAGAGGGCTGGCCGATAAGGCCGAGAAGGCAGTTAAAGAATGCACCGGGCTTGTTTTTAAAGAGACTGATTTGGGCATTGTTTTAACCTCATTGTATTTAATGAAGACTTTTTTCTATTGGATTTTAACCTCCACTTCACTTCTGTTTATAGCGATCGGTTCGTAGCGTGCATTGTTGCAATGTTACTTTTCTTGGTTGTTTATTAAATTACAGATTTTTCAAATTCTCAATCAAGCAATTTCCCCCATAGGATTGTATGTAAATACAATTAATCCATTCCAGACCATACGAACTGTATGTAAATATATATTTTTTTAAGTGTTTAAGCACAAATATAGTTAATTAAACCATAGAATGCACAGTGTAATAGTAAACTAAATGTAAAAACATTGAATAACACTGAGAAAATCTTGAACAACAGAGAAAACTAACACTGCAATAGTTCGCGCTATACCGCTACCAACCGCTGGCTAAAAACACATTTTTTTTAATGAGTTTTAAGCACAGGGAAATAAATGAACATTTAAAAAAATCCGTAATTTAATAAACCACCAAGAAAAGTAACATTGCAACAATGCACGCTATGAACCGATCGCTCTAAACAGAAGTGAAAACAAAATCAACCCCAGTGCATTCTTTAACTGCCTTCTCTACCTTATGAGTCCAGCCCTCTCTCACGCTCTGCCTGTGTGTGTGCGTCTGTCTGTCTCTGGTGCTGCTTGTGTGTGTGCGCTGCTCTCTCTCGCGCTGCCTGTGTGTGTGCATCTGTCTCTCCCTGGTGCTGCCTGTGTGTGCGCGCGGCTCTCTCTCTCGCGCTGCCTGTGTGTGTGCGTCTGTCTCTCTCTTGCGCTGCCTCTGTGTGTGTGTGTGTGTGTGTGTCGCGCGCACGGAAATGCACAGGGAGAGACTGAACATGTACAAACCAAAAGGGAAACTGGCTTGTTCGTATACCGAGTTTGTGGTTGTGAACTGAGGCAAAAGTTTGGCGAACTTTGTGGTTGTAAACCGATTTGTACGTGTACCGAGACATTCGTGAACCGAGGTTCCACTGTACATCTATGGATCTTTCTTTCGGAAGTCAGACTCAATCACAGCATGATTCACCTGGAATTCCAAATAGCCGTGCATCCAGAAGTTGACTCAACAAAGATCTATCTAGAAAGTTCTAAGTACCAATTTCTTCTATTATGTATTAGTCTCTTCTGTCTTGCTTCACTTCTACTACTACTATTGCTAAGGTAAGTTTCTCTCAAAATAAGATCAGTAACTCATCTGTCACTCATGGCTTGTTCACTGCTTTCACCTCTCTCCTCTTCCCTCCACCCTCAACCTCCTTGACTGTTGATGACTTTGCAGCCTTTTTCTAGCAGACAATTTTCATCACCTCTGCCAGCCAGTCTGCTCCCTCCCGAACAAACCACAATATTTTCCTCTCTTTCCTCTCCCCACCATTGATGTTTCAAACTCCTCTCTAGTCACTCCACTACCTGTCCACTAGACCCCATTCCCTCACATCTCCTCCAGGCTATCACTTCCATACTCATGTCTGCAATTATTTAAGTCATATTTATGTCATATTTATGTCATCAACACCTCACTCAACACAGGCACTTTCCCCACATTGTCCAAAGAGGTCCTGGTAAATCCTCTCCTCAAGAAGCCCACTCTTGATCCACCTTATGTAGGTAATTACAGACCAGTCTCTTTCCTCTCCTTTCTAACCAAAACACTGCAATGTGCTGTCTCTAACCAAGTCTCTTCCTTTCTTCTACAGAACAGACCGCTCGATCCTAATCAGTCAAGATTCAAGAAGGGCCACTCCATGGAGACTGCTCTACTCAGCATTATTAATACATTATAGCATGTCAGAGCTACTAATCTTACATCTGTGCTCATCTTTCTAGATCTCTCCTCTGCCTTTGACACAGTCAACAACCAGATCCTCCTTGCCACTCTCTCACCTTGGCATCATTGAGACTGCCCTCAGGTGTCTAAATCCTACATCTTTGGCAGATCCTACTGTGTGTACTGATGTGGAGAGACATCAAGAATTCAAAAGGCAAGCATTAGGGTACCCAAATGATCAGTGCTGGGCCCCATCCTCTTTTCCCTATACATCTGTTGATTTCTCTTATTGGTGCTATGTAGATGATACACAGCAATACCTATTGTTTCTTCCAGAGGACCACAAGGTATCAGCTAGAATCCATGCATGCATCACTAATATTGCAAACTAAATGAAGGAATACCATCTCCATCTAGCAAAGACTGACACTCTTGTTATTATTCCAGCTCATGTCTATTCAGCACCCTATCTTTGATCAACTTGGTTAATTATAACTAACACCTGCCAAGTTGTTATGTAAGCAAGGGATGGTGATTGATGACCAGCTTTCTTTCAAGGACCATGTTGCTGTGGTTTCTCATCTTGCAGATTCATTCTGTACAATATTTGCAAGATTAGACTGTATCTGACAGAGTATGCAGAATAACTCCTTGTCTAGGCTTTGGACTTGTCACACCAGACTACTGCAACTCCCTGCTGGCAGGAGCACGAGCATGTATCAAAAATCCCCTGCAGATTATTCTAAATGCAGCACCATGTCTGGTGTTCAACCAGCTGAGATGGGCACATATCATTCCTCTCTTTAGATCACTACATTGGCTTCCTGTAGTGGCACATATCAACTTCAAATCCTTGTATATATGGAGATACTTATGATGTCCCATGTTCTTTCTCGACCACTCAGATCTCCTGTTAAACGCTGTCTGATGATTACACCTCTGCATGGCATCAAATCTCAGTCCAGACTCTTTTCATGTGTAACTCATGGCTCCACTCAAAATTCTGACTCCCTCAATGAGTACAAGAAGCACTTGAAAACTGTTTTGGTTGTTCAATGACTAAGTTGTAGCTGTTAGATGTTGTAAATATGGGAATTGTAACTAGGTTATACTTAGTTTTGAGCATTTCACTTGTGGAAAATAACTTTGTACTCTTATCCTGTAACACAGTCCCCAGACTGATATTATTTGATTATGTTGAGCTCTTTTGTAAGTTGGTTTGGATGAACATGTCTGCTCTGGCAAATGTACGTGTAAATGGAATCTAAAGCATGTAATCTATGTCACTACCTAACTTTCACTTTTACTTCTAGGTGGCAAATATATGCTCAACAAAATTTTGGAAACAGGAAGAAATTTACAAATATACACTGGCCTGGTTTGCAATGGAAAACAAATCCCATTCTAAATTTTCTCAGTATGCTAGGTGCTGTGCTGCAATCAATACTAACTATAGCAACTAACTTCACCAGCAATTCATATTTGAATATGTTTATCAACAATTACACTCCAATTTTAAATGTCTATGCTCCAAATGTAAGTTTCCAGCTACACACTTTTTCCTACAAACAAATTAGGAATTTTGTAAAAGAAACCTACCCAATTTTCCAAACCTTACACCCAAATCTATCCCAGAGGCTGAAGATTCAGACAATATTTGAACAATACATAAAAATATTTCAGAGAATCTACCCTTTAGCTATCCTAGGAAACCACAGGACATGAATCTTTTAATTACCATCTCAAAAACGGTGTGGAACTCAGCCATACACAGATAACATTCCAGATCTATATGCGCCAAAAATTCCATGATTCAACTAAAAATCTTTCATTGATCACACATCTCAATTAAAATTGTCTAAAATTTACAGGGGGCAAGATTCAACTTGTGAGCGTTGTCATCTAACTTCAGCATCACTAGGCCATGTGTTTTGGGAATGTACTAAGTTAACATCATTTTGGACAAAAATCTTTATATCCTTCTCAGATAGCCTTGGTGACACAATCACTTCTAATCCAGAAAAAGCAACATTTGGTGTACTCCCAGATGGTGTTAAAGTACACAGAGAGAAATTGATTGTAATAGCCCATACCACACTACTAACACATATACTTATTTTGTCTACCTGGAAGAATTCCAACCCACCTTCTTTAACTAAAAGAGGTAGCAGATGTTCTATATTGTCTCAATCAAGAAAAGTTTAAATTCTCTTTAAGAGGATATGTCCAAAAGGCTTTCAATACATAGTAAGAGTTAATTAATATAATTTTAGAATAAGCATGGCAGGCATGTGATTGACTCATCTTATACTATTTAATTGTCTTATTATATTTTAAAAGATAGATGGAGTTTTTCTGCTTTTGTCTTTATTATTTTTCTTACTGTTGGTTGGGTGTTGACTACTGTTTTTTTCCTTTGTATTTGTATTTCTCTTTTGGTTTTTCTGAACTGACTTTGAAGGAAACTGTTGCGTTTTGTTACTGTAATTTGTTTGAAGGAGATTATACCATTGTAATATTCTGCTTTTTGAAAATTTTTTTTTTAAAAAAGAACCATTTTTTGGTATTGTTATTATCTTATGTTCAGCAATTATGTTACTCATCGTTTGTTTTGCTGTTGTCAGTTTGGCATCCTACATTTCTGGCAGCACTGAATTTGGTAACTACTGCTGGGTACATGTTTGTGACATCACAAGAACCATGTAACTGAAAGATGAGCTCTGTAATTAAAGCTGGTCTGAACTTTAATAAAACAGGACTAATAGAAATCTTGCAAATTCTCCTGCTTCATTATCTGGAAACTGGCCTGTAACTGTTTAGCTGCTTTGACTTACAAGCATTACAATTACTTCTGCCTGTGTGTTCACTACATATAGGATGCAGGTGGAAGTGGTGGGCTTCAGGGGTGTCTATGCATCTGGCCTTTTTCCTTCAGTGTAGTCATGTGTATTGTAACATAACATGATTACAATAAATTGGTGTTTTATATAATGTTCTAATACCTTTGCATTTAGATTTCTTATGCACCAACTGAGCATAACAAGAGCAACATGAACTGATGCATATGATGATCAAGAACTTATTCTATCATGTACTGTATATTATTTTTGTATATGTTTTTGATACAGGTTTAAAAGAGGAGGTACAGATTTAAAAGGAACACACATATCAACAGGAAGTAACTACAGCATATAGTTTCCTTGTCCAAATATCTGCCAATCCAAAACCTCAAAGCAGTACTCCTGTCTTTTTAGGCAAGACTTTTAACATTTTGAACAACAGTGGTGGAATACTGTAGAATGCCTAGTGGAGGGCTTTGGAACCCCTGTAGATTTTGTTTTATCTCCAGCTTCACTGAAGTTTGTTTTGTTTTTTCTGTCCTCCTGGTCATCTGCCTTGTCAACGGAGTCTTCTTTAAAGACATTATGATTTCATTATATTACCCTAGGTTCTTGTCTATAAGCCGGACTCATGTATAAGCCGGAGACCAAAAATCATACGAATTTTTAAAATAAAATCGTATCATAGATAAGCCGGACTCATGGATAAGCCGAACGTACTATAACCTATAACTAATAGAAGGGAGGGAGGTCAGTGGTCTCACTCGCACCCATTTAATTTCTTTAAGGGGGGAGAGAGTGTGAGATATTGGCGTCTCTCTCACTCCCCGCATGGCGCGGTTGGAGCGGCCGGAGCGCGTTCTTTCTGCTCTGGGCGTCGCCGAGTCAACACGCGCGCGTAGCGGTCATTTAAATTCTGATTTTATATGTAAGCATATTTAAATATATATCGCAGATTTTTTGCTGGTTCGCGGATTTCTGCGGACAATGGGTCTTTTAATTTCTGGTACATGCTTCCTCAGTTGGTTTGCCCAGTTGATTTCATACAAGGGACGCTATTGGCAGATGGCTGAGAAGCTACCCAACTTACTTTTCTCTCTCTCTCTCTCTTGCGCTGACTTTCTCTGATCCTGACGTATGGGGGTGTGAGCAGGGGGGCTGTTCGCACACCTAGACGATACGGACGCTCGTCTAAAAATGCTGAAAGATTATCTTCACGTTGCTATCTTTTGTACAGCTGATTCCTGAAAAGACATGCTGCACGGTGCTTCGCATACTTAAAAGCTCAAAGGGCACGTATTGATTTTTGACTGAAAAACAAACTCTGTCTCTCTATCTCTCTCTCTTCCTGCTCCTGACGGAGGGGGTGTGAGCTGCCGCCTTCAACAGCTTTGTGCCGCGGTGCTTCGCATACCTAAAAGCCAAACAGCACCACTGATTTGTTTGCATTAGATTGTTTTCTCTATCTATGTGACATTCTGTGCTCCTGACACACACACCTTTGAAGAGGAAGATATGTTTGCACTCTTTTAATTGTGAGACAGAACTGTCATCTCTGTCTTGTCATGGAGCACAGTTTAAACTTTTGAAAAAGAGACAAATGTTTGTTTGCAGTGTTTGAATAACGTTCCTGTCTCTCTACAACCTCCTGTGTTTCTGCGCAAATCTGTGACCCAAGCATGACAATATAAAAATAACCATATAAACATATGGTTTCTGCTTCGCGGATTTTCTTATTTCGCGGGTGGCTCTGGAACGCAACCCCCGCGATGGAGGAGGGATTACTGTATAAGCCGGATTTATGTATAAGCCGATATTCTATTTTTTCATTTTCACAACTTTTTTCCTTAGATAAGCCGCGGCTTATAGACAAGAACTTAGGGTATATTTAATGACACTACCCTTTTAGTAATTATATATTGATGTTTTACAAGATTGCATAGATTTATTTTTTCTTTGTTACTTATTCATTAATATTCTTTCCTAATCTTATTTGCTGTTTCTGTTTTTATAACTTTCTCTTTGACATCTTGTAAAGCACTTTGAGTTACACTGTTTGTATGAAAATGTACTATATAAATAAATGTTGTTATTTCTGAAACAATTATGAATAGGCAGAGAGAGTGTAGGATTTCACAAAGCAGAATATGGTAGGTAGGCAAGATAAATAGGATTGATTCCATCTCTGTTACACACCTATGACAGGTCAAGTCAGGTCAGGTTGGGGAGCATGCATTGGTACAGTATGTTGCCGCACCCACCACACGATGAAACAGCTCAGGATTCTGGTTGGCTACCCCCCAGGCAGACACACGGTACAGTCCCACCCTCCAGAAATAACCATCTATCTGCCATAGCCAGGTGTTACGTGGGTGTCTCCTTGGCCTGGTCCAGCCACTTCAGTCCTCAACAATGAGGACACCTATGACTGAGACCAAATATTAACAAAGCAAGAAAGGGTTATGTGAATGTGCTGTCAAAATGCCAAAATAATCCAAAAAAATTTTTATATGGAAAGAATAGGTACTGGTCAGTCTACTTTATTTCATTTTTTAAACCCACAAACACATTTATACATATGCATATATATATATATAATATAGAATATAAAACAAGGTTATATAAAGTGTATATGTTGTTATAGTGTTCATATTGTACTACTACTGACTTAATAACCGTGTTATAAATCTTTCCCTTAAGAAGAATGCTATATAAGAATAAACGGAAATGCAATAAGAGCTAGTCTTTAAAGAATATTTACATGTGGCCTCATTTAAAAATAATTTTTACATAAAGATTTTATTCTAATTTGCTGAAACCTGAAGATACATTAGAATCTCAAACTTCTTCCTGTAACCAGGCAACATGAAAACCAGTAGATGTTTCAGTTTGATTAAAAAAGCTACATATTACTCATTTAATTATAATACTCTGTATTGCATGACTTACACCCTCGTATTAACCACAGGCAGTGAATGTGGGAGGAACTGTATGCTCTGCAGATAAACCTGATGTAGATAAAAGACTTAGCAGGCATTTTTCTTTTTTGTTTTCTGTTTCTCCTAAATCATTTACAGTGACTTGCTTGATTCTTACTTTGTCACAATTGTACGGAAGCTATCTGCAGGTTGGGGTGGTCCCAATTCAAACATAAAACCACCGCAGAAAACCAAGAAAAGGAGAGCAACAGGAATTGGTTTCCTATAATACAGGGAACTAACATGCTTTTCACTGTGATGCACTATTATTATTATTAAGGGCTCTATACAAAGCACATTGGGATATTTGATTAACCCAAAAAATTATGCTGTTTCACTTTTAAAGAGGGTAAAGGTATATAGTAAACTTATTCTCTTATTTTGCACCTGGCAATTTCTACTCATTAAACACAAAAGAGTGTGATGTTGCTAATATGCACCCTTTTCTTCTTGCTTTGATTAGCATCTTTCAACTGGACCATTGTTTAAAAACTACTTAACAACTTTAACATAAAAAATATTTATATAAACAATAGTTTCAAGTAACAGTTGACATTAGAAGCAACCTAGAATGTTCAAACCAACAGTCTAGAGCTTGTAAATGATTTCCTATATAACTGAAATCAAAAAGCTCCAAAAAAGAAAACTACTATTGACAATATCATCTGCATCAGCTAATAAGTAGACAGATTGTTTTAAGATACCATCACGGACACTCAGAAAATCATGAATGCATAGATGGGAAATGGTGCTGAAACATGTTTACAAATTTAAATCCAACATTTAATTAATTATATGACACTGCTGCTAGCACCCACCTCTATGAAAATAAATCAGAGTTCTATGGTAGCTGGCAATAGTAAAAAACAGTCTATATAAAAAATATGTTGAAAGACAAACATTTTTTAGTTATCTAGTTATACTAGGATCATTCTCTGCTGTTCTAAATCAGTAATTTAATGAATATGTTTTTATTTCTTTAAACATATGGTCCTGAGTAAATAAATAAGATTTTCTGTTAAGTTTTATGGAAATCCTGACGCTTTAGAGATGTGTTTATTTTCCTTTATTTCCTGTCTAAAAATAGACTGTAGACCTGGAGGTTTGATTTTCTGTGCGTTTACAATGGATTGATGCTGTACTTATAAACAAAGTAAAATGTGCTAAGCAAATTAATAAAGTACACAACATGTGGTTCATATATCTTTTTCCAGGTTACTATGTGAGAGCTATTTCTGATAATATACTGTATTTCTTGTTTTCCTTATTTTTTAGCTCTGCTAAATTCCTATACTAATGCCATACTAGTAGTTTACTTGTAGTAAATATGTATTAATATTTTTGGGTCATGCTAAGAACACAATGTGGAAGAGCAAATTCTACATGATTACTTTCACAAGGGGATTTTCCTACCATGATACCTGATTTATATATTTTAATTGGTTTATTCTACATATTATTATTTCTATTAATATCTTATTCAGACGTGTTACTAAGAAATGTACAGCCAAGGTTCACATGATTATCTTAAATTTTAATTACGTACATTCTAATGTTAGAATAGGAGATGAGGAGGTAAACAAGAAATAATGTTTACTGATATATTATATGTACTTTTCATGGAATATTAGTCCATTATATGTTTCACATAATTATAAAATTGAAATGCTTCCGTGATTCCTGTCGATTTTCTTATATCTTTTTTTTAACATTGCACAAAGAACTTTAATTTATGATGCTATCTGACTAGTAGACCTTCTTTAAGGAAAATTATTTTCTGTCAAATGGACTTCTTTAAGGCATATTATTTTCTGTCAAATGGTAGAGCTGGTTTTGGCCAATTATTGCTGCTAGAAGATAAAAGAAAATTGGAAGTGACAGAAGAAAAAACAAAAGGAACTTGATAAAGGTGGAAGAATGAGGCATGGTTGCTGATGATTATTTGCATATTCAACTTTATCTGCATGAAAGCAGCAGGGAGTGAATCAGCAAAAAACATCCAAACTACAATATTTTAAACAAGGAATTAGTGTAAAGCAGGGGTAGGCAACGTCGGTCCTGGTGAGCCGCAGTGGCTGCAGGTTTTCATTCCAACCCAATTGCTTAATTAGAAACCCTAATCCTTGCCAATCTCAGACCTTATTTAATTTTATGGCTTGTTAGTCTGTGCAATGTAAGGCTCTTATATCGTAGATTTTTTTCCTTTCCAAGGATATCATCCAAATGATTTGAAGCCTAAAACAGATCATTTTCAGTCTGTCACATTTTTCTATTAAGTGTTTTATTAAATCAAATGGTGCATGATGAACACACACAGATGTAATTGGAAAAAAGCTAGCTGGAGAACGGCTGGCTGCTTTGTCTTTTACATCTTATTGCTAATAAGGAGCAATTAAAACACTGAATGCAGCAGTTTAAGATTGAAATAAGCAAATAAGGTTGGAGAACCTTAACAAGCGAGACCACTAAAATGAAGCGTCAAAATGTCACTTAAGCAATATGTGCTTCATCAGCAATAATTGAGTTCTCGTTAAGGAACTGGGTTGGAACAAAAACCTGCACATACTGCGGCTCACCAGGACCGACGTTGCCTACCCCTGGTGTAAAGCCTTAAAGGAAAATGTCAAAGTGCATTGCACATTCTGTTTCCTACACTGCATCCACTAGACAGCTAGTATCAAGTTTTGTTGCTGAGCTACCTTGCGTATTCAGAGCTTTAAGCCAATGTGTGGATGATATCAACCAGTCTTCATTTCTTTCCAGAATGTATCACGATAACTACCCTACAGTGCATATTACTATGTGACAAATCCTGGAACATGTCATACTTTTTCACTGCTAACATAAAAAGACATTACCTGTTTTGTTAACCTTCTTAATAGCACATTTTAAATGTGACGAAAAAGAATATGCACTGACATCATTGAATCACCATGTGGGCCACTATTATGTAAAACTCCCAGATCTCACTAACAAAAGTGCAGAAGTGTACTCATTTGTCCACTATTTTGTTACTAATGCTCATCCCTAAGCAATTTTAAAGTCAAGGTAAAATATATCACACCAAAATGTGAAATTCATCTGGTATTGTGCATTGCATAAACCTAACAAATATCAGCTAATAAGAAAGGACAACCTCTTACCTACATAGGTGAGAATTGGCCTTGGGTAACCTACTCTTTATCACTAAAGAGTCTAAATGCTAGAGGTATAAATTATATTTTATATTTCATTGATTTCATTCTCCAATACAAGATTCAATAGCATGTTTAAAGAATTATAAAACTAATATATAGCAGAAGGTGTGTACAGGATCATTATTATGTATTAATGCTTTTTATGACAAATTCTGTCTGTAAGTATTCCACAAATGTTGTAGTTGTAGTAGCAGTATCGTCAAATGCACAGAATATTTTCATACTTGACAAAAATTAAACAAATTGCCATTACACTGGTTAACACTGAAATCTTTCATTATACATATGAAAAATATCCTTTGTTGAGACTGCTAAGTCATAGTCACAGAACAATCAAAAATCACAAATGGCTATAGATAGATAAATAAATAACCTTGTAGGATACCTGTGCTAATAGTTTTCAGCTATTACAGAATAAAGTAAAATCTCTCTTGCAGGATGCAGTAAAAATGGCTCTATCACAGTACAACTTTTAAACTATCCCAACATTTTATCAACATCTTGACTAACAGAAATGCATAAATAGTACTGCTGAGATGAATAAACTATATCTAGAGTAGATGTTGAGCTTTTTTCAATAAAGTAGTTTAGGATAACTTAAAGGGCATACTAAATGTTCTTTGTAGGTCATTATGCATGTTGTCTATTTTCAACTAATGTTATACAACCTTGTAGAAAAGTTTTATTATAATCTGCTTACATAACTTCATGAGAATTCAAGCTTAAGTGGCTGGGTGTAAAGCATCCATTACTTTTAATATAATGTTTTTGGGCACAGACAAAATATATAACTTGTTCCACAAAATTATCACTTGCCTGCAGCAGCCAGAAAATCGCTTACTATTTTGACTGAATCCAACTGAAATAAAATCATTGACAAAAAGCCTGCTATAGCAAATATTCAGGACATTTGCAAAAGTAAGTATTTCACAACAATCATACATACTTTTTAAAATTTCCACTTGTCCATTTTCTAAAGAATCCATCCCACTTCCAGCCATTCCAGCACAGCACCAGCATACCAACTTTAGTTCCACTGCTGGTATTGTCTGCTCTTGATTGTAAAGTTAGACCTTTTAATCTTTTTATTAATACCTTTTTGTAGCCTCCAGCTACAATCTCCCTAAAATGAAGTCAGTATCTTTCATGTAATTAGGGCAATTTTTATCTTTTTGTGTTTCACAAATTAAGAGACTGAATATGTTAAATCATTGTGAATCATTTTTGGGCTACTGAGAGTGCACACTATGCACCTGGCTGCTGCTTCTCAGTGGCAAAAAAGTGGTGTTTTCTCTATTCCAATTTACAAATAGTCTTTCTGATGTTAGTATTTACTGTGTTCTTTTTGGGTATATTTCCCTGAATATGTGGGCTAGTGCTGGGCTGTCAGTGTACGGTGAATGTGGTGTATCCTCAAGTTCATGTCACAATTTTCCTAGAGATCTCTGGGATGTGATATGGTCAGCACATTGATCCTGCTGAGTTTTCTGTCTGGTATCTTTAATATGGCACTCAGATATTTGTCATAACAACGGAGAAGTATGAAAGTTCACCATTGCTTTGACTCTGTGACTTATTACCATTGTAAAGCCCATGGGATTGTACAATGATTATATATGATATGTTCATCATTCTTCCAGGTGTTATTATTATTTACAGCAGTCTTTACGAACTAATATTTCCACAATCTTTACCTACAGACTAGGTGTTCATAATCTTTTCTCATGTGTAAAACTTGTGGAATTAATCACAGTCTAATTTGTCCTCTTCAGGGAATTACTATTCTAGACACTCTGTAGCTGAGATATGGTAAGCAACCAGGGGACTATATGAATCTTCAGGGTACTATTATTTTTTTTATCCAAACCCCATCTGAAGAGTAAGGGCAGTGAAACAACTGCTGTATAATGCAACAAGTAAGGGAGACTACGTTTTTTGAAATAACTTCCTTAGAGAACATGACGCTAAATGTTGCCTACTCTATTTCACTGCTTATTGTATTAATGTAACTCCTCACCTAAAATTTAATTTATTTTTCTTTCATAACTAAATTACTTGCTTACAATTGCTTCAAACTGTATGCACTGATATGATTTTACTGGTGTGTTTGAATATGCACGTGGACAGTAATTATTTCTTTGCCAAAGAGTTCTTGACTATTGTTGAATGTCTTAACATGACAAATATTTATTTTTCCATCCAGGGTCATGCTCATATATTAGATATAATTTGTTATTTTAGTCTTGATGAAATTGCTGTCTCAGGTTCCTTGGTTGGGATTTCAGATGACAAACTCCTGACCTTTGCATTCCCTTTTGTAAAGCCTTAGTGAAAACTATTACATAATTTTGCAAAATATTAAGCCAATTAGTCTACTTGGTTTTTTCCTGTCCTCACAGGCTTTTTCTGAATCAGACTTTTTTGATTTCTCCTGTCCAGATGACAAGGTGTACAATGTAATTGCAACTGTTTAAATATAATTGCTCACTGTTCTCGGTGGTGCATCCCAGAGGTTAAGTTGATGAAAAAAACTGGTTGTTGCTTGAAATCCCTTATAATAAAACAAAGTCTTACTCTCCATCCTATGGTTTACCATGTAAAATATATTTCAAACTATATGGATTCTTTGAATAAATCCTACTTCTCTTAAAATTTTTCTATTATATGTAGTACTAATTCTAAGAATCTTTAACTTAAAGAAACTTATAGACTCTTCCACCTCCTACTCCATCCATCCATCCATCCATCCATTTTCCAACCCGCTGAATCCGAACACAGGGTCACGGGGGTCTGCTGGAGCCAATCCCAGCCAACAAGGGGCACAAGGCAGGAACCAATCCCAGGCAGGGTGCCAACCCATCACAGACCTCCTACTCCTCAAGTCCTAATTCTGCTCCTGCTGTGTCTCAGTTATTTCTGGTCCCACTTCTCATTTTACTCATAAATCTTTATATATACAACATTTCTGTTCAATTTTGCTATATTTTCTTTTAACTTTACATGAAATTTATTGTTTAAGCATGCATCCTGATCCTTTGTATCATGGTTTAGCTAATCTATTTTGCTGTGTGATCCTTTTATGTCCTTCTTTATAGCCACCCAAGTGCAGTAATTGGTATCATCAACTCAAAGAACAGAAGGCAGAGTTATGAATCCAGAAAGAGTTGATGTTGTTGACCCACAGGCAGTGTTTCCAAGTCTGTGGTTTTCTTGCCGTAATGGGCTATTTTTGATTGTTGTCCAGAGAAAAAAAATGGGCTTTCCTAGAATGCTTATTTTTGGGTTAGCTTTTTAAAACAACATTTTAGGCTATTTTTCAACACTGCTCCACCACATTATTTTTACCATGCTTTCCACTCATCTGGCACCTCTTCTCCTGCTATTCGCATTTGTATATATTCAGCATTGTAAAATACTGTTGTTGATGGTATACACCCATTCAATCACTCTGAACTACCTCTGAGGAGACCAAGGGGGATTTGATGGTAGCTACCTAATCCTCTTCCTCTCGACCCTGTCTTCTGATTTCCAATATGTCATTTTGACTATCTCAGGTACTAGGCTTTTTTTGGGGCAAAATCTCTATTTTGCAGTTATCTTTGGGCTATACATTTTTTAAGGACTTGGCAACCATGGCCACAGAAGTGTTGGTCATTGATGGTGGGGATGACGAGGCCCTGCCGAGTTCAGATATGTCACTCAAATTTTCTTTGCTTGCTTCACTTCCATTTTCACTGCTACATTTGCTGTCACTCAGGGTGAATGCTGCATCGTGAGGCCCTGGCTGATCCATTCCTTTGCCTGTGTCCTCAAGCTCAATCTATAGTAAGCTGTATGGGGAACTTGAATATGAGACTGGCTTAGACTTTGGTAGATCTTTAGCTGTTTTTTCTGGTCGTTCCCTCCCCTTGGTCTCCTCCTTATGTTTTTATTACACTTATAAGAGATTCCTCTTGGGTTAATGAAATACAGGATATTTCAAATAGATAAAAAGGCAAAATTAATGCTTCTGCCAGCACAGTACTGTCTTAGATATCCATCTCTCATAACGGACGAGACCACACCTAGCCCTCCTCTTTAAACCCTGTCACACATGCGTGTTTAGGAGACAACTAAAGGGCTTAAGTACATGTAATTCCACGCCGGACCAGGGAGTGGCGAAGTGCACTAATTCTCCCTCTCTAGGGAAATCCCGCCCGGCTCTGGGGCAGCCAACGACGTCACTTCCGGTTCCGGTCCTGATGACATCACTCCCCCTACTGGCCTTTAAAGCTGCCATCTTGTGTATACTAAGACAGTTTTGTTTTGGACACAGTTGTGTGAACATGTCTGTTCTTTTGAATCAGTTTGGCAGCCAGGAAAAATCATACGGGTGGCTGCCCCAAACGTTCTCAACGTCTTATGGTCGTTTTTTGTGACAGTGGCATAGTCGGCAGGATGATAAAAGCCCAGAAGAGAACTGGTCCGGCCCTGAATCATGACCAGGTGGGAGAGTACTGGGGCTGAGCTTCCGGGTGGGGGTTTCGTCTCAGATTTCGGAATGAACCGTTGCAGACTCCGCTACCTTTGTCTAATTCTGGGCCATGTAAATCAAATAGGGACGGTGTCGATGGGACACACAGATGTGGGCTGGTCTCTATGGGGGAAGTGACGGGGACTTATTATGCTCTCTTGGAGGAGAGAGCTGTCCTCCCCGCAGGACCCAAGGCCCCAGAGCAAAATGGGAATTCCCCAGACCAGCAGATGAAGATATTATAGGCATGGAGGCTAGATCCTGAGAGGTCTACCCAAGAGCAGCTTGATGCTCTATGGGAAATGGTGGTGGGTTGGTTAAAGCCCACTGAGTGCACCACCTTCCAAATTGTTATAAAAGGTAGCCTGTTTTCTATTAATAAATAATCTTCCGGAACATTTCACCCAGCCGGTCTGGGGAGACTTTTCTACTGTGAATGAGCTTGTCGAGCTCATCGAAACATCTAGGACAGTCTCGCAATTTGGGAGAGCAGAATGGTCCTTTAGCGGACGCTATGGAAATTATGTCCCTCCTAATCTGCCCCCTCGGCATAAACCAGAGTTTGCACCAGAGTCCCCGATTCCGCGGGCGCGGCCCTCCCTTAGGAGCAAGGTGAAATGTAAGTGGAGAGACGGGGGTGGATTGTGTGTGCTTTCAAACCCCTTGTCAATGGCTCATACAGGAGAAGTAGTTGTGAACAGATTTAAAGTGGAAGCTCTTTTTGATTCCGGCAGCAACATTTCCATTGTTGATCGCCGGTATGTACTACTGCTACAGTGGATAAAAATAAAGACCAGTATAACCTGTGTGCACGGGGATATCCGATTCTATAAATCCGCCCAATGTTTCATCAGCCAGGGAGGATCAGTTAAACGAATCACCGTAGCGGTCCTCCCAAATCCACCTTTCGCTGTGATTCTCAGGTGGGACTGGTCTGATAGTAAAAGTGGTGAAGTACTGACCCCTCCTAAACCTAATTTGGGCCTAGTAACAGACGGGAATCCTCTGTCGCAGTTTGTCTCCACACCATGTACTCAGCCGGCAGAGAGAGATATGGGAGACCAAGAGGAGGATAGGGAGCTTCCCGGGCCGTCGCAGCCCATTGCGTCATCTGTCCGTGTCTCGGTCAGACTGGACCCTCTCTCAGATTTAAGCTTCCAATTTAGACAAATACCGGCCTCGTTTAAAAGGGAACAATGGAATAATGATTCCCTTAAATTTGCAAAGAATGCAGTTACACTAGTCAACGGCCAAGGCACCCATCATCCCATGCCACAGGGGCCCCACTTTGTTATTGAAAATGATTTATTATATTGGGTCAGTGAGCACGAGGGGGTTGGGGGGGGTGTGTGTGTGGAAGCTGTTGCTATTCCATGAACTTTCCGGCGGCAGGTTTGTGAGTTAGCGCACGCCCACCTCCTAGGAGGCCACCTGGGCACCAGGAAAACATTACAGCGTATCAAGCTCCGATTTTATTGGCCGGGAATTAATGAGGAGGGTCACTGCTTCTGTATCTCTTGTCTGGAGTGTCAGCTGCTGCAAATTCCTAGAAGGGACCGTGCTCCTCTTGTTCCCCTTCCCTTGATTGATGTCCCGTTCGAAAGAATAGGGGTCGATATAGTGGGACTCCTGGAACCATCGGCCCGAGGACATGAGTATATATTAGCCCTCATGGATTATGCGACCCGGTATGCAGAAGCTGTTCTGTTGTGCTCAGCTAATTCTAAAGCCATCGCACAGGAACTAGTAGGGGTCTTTGCGCGAGTTGGCATTCCTAAAGAAGTCCTTATGGACCAAAGGACGCCGTTTACATCGGAGACATTCAGGGAAACAGCTAAGTTACTTAAAATAAAGCACTTAACACTAGAATTACCACAGCCTACGAAAAAACTCGTAGATCCGTCCCACCTTAAATCACTTCTCACCTCTCCGTCTCTGTGTTTTGTCCTGTAAATGGGTGGATAAGCAGCAAACAGCAAGCAGCCTGTTATCACATCTCCCCACCCTGCACAGTTTTCTCAGCTCAAGTCTGTTTACCTGTGTGTCAGTTGCTTAGAGTTGTATAGAGTGGGAAGTCAAGCAAAATGACACCTTTTATATATATTATACTGTTATTTGGAACACTTGAAATGTGTATTCCGTGGCTACAACGATCTATGTAAACACATCGTTAAAACAGAAACGTTTTTCATGTTTTAGTAATAATTGACAAAATGTAGACATGAAGTGTATAATGTGTGAAGCCTGAATTCCATATATCAAAGAAACACTTTCACAAAAGGCACAAATATAACAGAACAAGTGCACTTCTATTCAAGAATATAACTGCAGAAAAACAACCCGCGTTAGTGTGCAATACTGACACGCATTTGCTACGATCGCTTCGGTGGCACAACGGTATCAGCTGTTGACTGGTAATCTAAACTTCATGGGTTTGATCCCGGACAAGTCCGTTTTGAGAAGTGAGCTGCTCGTATTCTTACTATTTTAGAATAAAAACATACATTTGATTCCAGTCTGTAACAGCCGGTGTGATTTATGATACTTGTAAAGGTTAGCTTTGTTTTTTTTTATTCAGTTTTATTCTCTCAGCCGCATTCATAATCCCACCCCACCCCCCCCTCGCATTTGACACTGCTGTTTTCACACAGACGCACTATAACAGAGGTAAACTCAAATCATGACAATGGTTCTACATCGGATCAAGAATGCACTTTTGCCATCGCTGTACTTTGTACATGTACATGGGAAGCTATGCACTCTACTTGTGACTTTATGCTGTAGGAAGTAAGTAAATAAATAAAGGTAAATAGGTAAATAACATTCGATCTAGCTCTTACATACAAAGGATGGTGTACATTAACATTTATATGTTACATGCATAAAAGCCAGATTGATCTGGCTCTTACATACAAAGGATGGTGTATGTAAGGACGGTGCATGTGCCCAAAACATTAATATTTAAATGTTACTTACATAAACGCCAGATCGAATGTAATTTACCTTTATTTATTTACTTACTTCCTACAGTGTAAAGTCACAAGTAGAGTGCAAAGCTTCCCATGTACATATACAAAGTACAGCGATGGCAAAAGTGAATTCTTGATCCGATGCAGAACCGTCGTCATGATTTGAGTTTACCTCTGTTATAGCGTGTCTATATGAAAACAGTAGTGTCATATGTGGCGGGGAGGGGCTTGGTTGGGATCGTGAACGCGGCTGAGAGATAAAACTGAATAAAAAAAAACAAAGCTAACCTTTACAAGTATCATAAATCACACCGGCTGTTACAGACTGGAATCAAATGTATGTTTTTATTCTAAAATAGTAAGAATATGTGCAGCTCACTTCTCAAAACGGACTAGAACCCGTGAAGTTTAGATTACCAGTCAACAGCTGATACCACTGCGCCACTCAAGCAGTCGTTGCAAATGCGTGTCAATGTCGCACCCTAACGCGGGTTGTTTTCTGCAGTTATATTCTTGAATAGAAGCGCACTTGTTCTGTTATAGTTGTACCTTTTGTGAAAGTGTTTATTTGATATTTGGACTTCAGGCTTCACACCTTATACACATGTTGTAAATGTAAGAAGGACGGTCCTTGGGTGTGTGTGGGAACTGTTAACATTTGAATCTGATGATTGTATATAGCACGGAACTGACATGTCTGTACTAGTATCTATCTATCTATCTATCTATCTATCTATCTATCTATCTATCTATCTATCTATCTATCTATCTATCTATCTATCTATCTATCTATCTATCTATCTATCTATCTATCTATCTATCTATCTATCTATCTATCTATCTATTCTGTCCTCTGCATCTCCTGGAGTTGAAAAGAGATACCAACATGCAGCAACATGTGGACACTGGCCAAGATCGGAAAAAAAAACAAAAAAAACAAATGCAGTCACGTCATGACTA
Organism: Erpetoichthys calabaricus; assembly: GCF_900747795.2. Taxonomy (NCBI): domain Eukaryota; kingdom Metazoa; phylum Chordata; class Cladistia; order Polypteriformes; family Polypteridae; genus Erpetoichthys; species Erpetoichthys calabaricus. Next base: position 130,990,580 of record NC_041403.2, read on the forward strand.
CAACCGCATGAAGGTATGCAAATGAATATAATGTTGCATTAGTGCAAAAACGTTTTCCGAAATGTACAATACAGGTCATAAAACGAATTATTCCAAATGTCATATACAGTGATCCCTCACTATATCACGCTTCGACTTTCACGGCTTCACTCTATCGCATTTTTTTCTCATACACGCTACATCACTACACATGACCTTTCTGAGAACTTTTATCTAAGCCCCACGATGGCTCCTAAACATGCTGCTTTTTCTAAGCCTTCTGACAATGAAACTAAGTGCCGGAGGAAGATGCTTACCATCCAGGAGAAGATGAAACTCTTGGATATGATCAAAGATGGCTAGTGTATAAGGCAGTTAGGCTAGCCCGGATGCTGAGAGGAGAAGGTTTCGCGGATATGACCCGCGATGACGTGGATGAGCTGCTGGAGACACATTCGGATCCCTTAACTTACGAGGATCTGGTGGAGATGACTAAGTCTGCGAGTGAGGAGGAGGAAGAGCAGCGAGAGGTTCCTGGGGGTCAGGAGGAGGAAGTTGGCCTTACACTTGAGCGTCTCTCCTAAGTCGTGAGAACTATTAAGGTAGTACAGGACATGATTGGCGAATGGGACCTACAAATGATGCGTGCATTGCAGTTTCGGAATGCACTTGATGGAGCGATAGAACCCTACAAAAGCCTCCTCACGCATATGAAAAGACAGCGCCAGCAACTGCCTATCACGATGTTCTTCAGCCGCGCACCCAGACACCCACTGCCTACTCCTAGTACTCCTTCAGCGGAAGAAGGCAACGACGCACCTGCTGAAGATACTGCACCACCTGAAGACTCTCCTACTGAGGTCGTGCCTTCATAGGTTCATTTTTTCCCTACTTCTTCCATTTTTTCCCTACTCTTCCATTTTTTTCCCTACTAGGTTTTTTTTGGGAGTTTTTTCTTGTCTTCTTAGAGAGTCAAGGCTGGGGGGCTGTCAAGAGGCAGGGCCTGTTAAAGCCCATTGCGGCACTTCCTGTGTGATTTTGGGCTATACAAAAATAAACTGTATTGTATTGTATTGTATAGGTTAGTGGTTGTGTGTAAGAACTGTGTGTGTGTATGTAATTAAATGTACAGTAAAATTATAATAATATGATCTTTGTAACATCTAATATGTCTTATTTTCTCTTATTTTGTTTAATATATTGGGTAATATGAGTGTAATGGTGACTAAAGGGTGTTATTTCATGTCTAGAGGGCTCTAATAATGTTAAAAAACATAAACAGGTTTTCTATACTCTAACTGCAAACATATTCGATTTATAAATAAAGAATCCTACTTCCCGGAAATTCATTTATCACGGTAGAGTCTGGAACGGATTAACCGCGATACACGAGGGTTCACTGTATATCTAAGTCTCTCTTTTTTTGTCAGAGCGGCTTTGACATCATGGATCAGAAGGCGCATACTAATTCAGCGTGAGCAGGAACACTCAAGAATAAAACTGAATAAAAACAATTCACATCCACAGTCATTCTCAGTAACGCACAACACTCACGTCCACAGTTTTCCCAGTCTCGTTCGAGCACAAGATCTGACACAGTTTTCAAATAAAGAGGGGGTATAACAAAACAAGTTTGTACCTACCATGTCTTTATCTGAAAAAGGCGTCACATGGGGAGGGAGGGGGGTGTGGAAGCTTGAACGTGAGAGAATAAAACTGAAAAAAAAAATCGACAAGTACTATAAATTTACAGACACAGATCAAATATATGTTTTTATTGTATGATATAAACAATAAGAGTAGCTCACTACTCAAAATGGTAAATTTGGGAAGCAGCTGATATCGAAACTGCGACCTCTTGATTGAAAGGCAGCAGTTCTTAGCATTGCACCACGCAAGCTGTTATATCAACCGCCTACCGTAACCTGCTTTCTTTTTTCTTCGGTTAAATTCTTGAATAAAAGTGCACTTGTTTTGTTATACTTGTACCTTTTGTGAAAGTGTTTGTTTCATATTTGTACTTCAGGTTTCACACATTATATATTTCATGTCTACATTTTGTCAATTATTAGTAATACATGAAAAACGTTTCTGTGTTAACAATGTTTTTACAGAGATTGTTGATGACACTGAACACAAATGAAATGTATGTATTCTAAATGATGATGTACTTTTTTACCCAATAAAGCTCCAGCACTTCACTCGAAGATAAACACTGAGCACTGAGAAACTTCTTTGCAAATTGAACTGCAGCGGTGGGTGGGGGGATGGAATAGCCGGCTGCTTGCTGCTTGTCTTAATCTGCACATTTACAGGACAAAAGACGCTGAGGGAGAGGTGCGAATGGATTTAAGGTGGGCCGGATTTACGAGTTTTCTCGTAGGCTCTGGTAATTCTAGTGTTAAAGACCGTGGTTTATCATCCTCAAACCAACGGTCTAGTGGAGAGGTTTAATCAGACCCTCAAACAGATGCTTTGCAAGGTGGTCAGCAGGGACGGAAGGAATTGGGATTAACTCCTCCCCCTCATACTCTTTGCCAACAGGGAAGTCCCACAAGCCTCGACGGGGTTCTTACCCTTTGAATTATTGTATGGACGACAAACCCGGGGAATACTGGACATTTTAAAAGAAGGTTGGGAAGGAGAGACTCTTCCCTTGACTAATATTTTGGAGTATATCACGCAGTTATGTGGCAGATTTGAGAAAATTCGGCCCATATTAAAAAGTCACATGGAGGAGGCGCAAGCAGCACAGGCCCGTTATTATGACTGTGGCACGAAGCTTCGGGAATTCCAACTGGGGGATCGGGTCATGGTGTTGGTTCCCACCTCCCACTCTAAACTACTTGCCCATTGGCAAGGACCATACGAAGTTAAGGAGAGGAAAGGGCTCGTCGACTATTTGGTGAAACAGCCTAATCGTCAGCCGAGCGAGCGGATATAGCTCGTGAATCCCTCCTCTAGCCAGCCCCACTCATTCTTTGCTCAGACCAACACACTTAACTTTGGCTCTAACTTGAGTACCCAACAGAGGTGAGAGCTCAAAGCAGTTATCTTGTCCGTCCCGGAGGTGGTAGACAAAAAAACCCCAGCCACGATATTGTGACTGAACCTGGGGTTATAGTCCGAGAGCACCCCTATCGTCTTCCAGAGGCAAAGAGGCTGAAGTGGAACTGGAAATCAAGCGCATGCTGGACTTAGGAGTCATAGAGGAAAGTTATAGTCCCTGGTCCAGTCCAATAGTCTTGGTTGCTAAGCCTGACGGAAGTTGGAGGTTTTGCAATGAGTTCCGTCGACTTAATCAGGTCTCACAATTTGATGCTTATCCTATGCCTCAAGTGGACGACCTCCTTGAGAGGCTTGGACAGGCAGAATATCTGACCACACTTGACATGACCAAGGGGTACTGGCAGGTTCCTTTAACGGACTCCGCAAAAGTTAAGACCGCGTTTAGCACCCCTAGTGGGCATTGGCAGTATCGTGTTCTTCCGTTCGGGTTACATGGGGCTCCTGCAACTTTCCATCATCTGGTGGACAAAGTGCTCCACCCCCATAGCACGTATAGTGCTGCCTACCTGGATGACGCTGTCATCTATTCCAGCACCTGGAAGGAACACCTACAGGACGTCCGAGCAGTATTACGGACGCTGGGTGAAGCCGGTCTTCGGATCAATCCAAAAAATGTTTTTTAGGGTTGAAAGAAGCCAAATATTTGGGTTACCTGGTGGGCCGTGGTACTGTGAAGCCGCAGTGCTCTAAAATAGATGCCATTTTAAAATGGCCCTGTCCGCGAACCAAGTGGCAGGTCCAAGCATTTCTCGGTTTAGCCGGGTACTACCGCCAGTTTGTACCACGCTTTTCAGAGAGAGCTGTGCCCTTGAGTGATTTAACAAAGAAGAGGGCTCCCAACATTGTGGCATGGACCGATACGACGGTAGCTGCATTCAATGACTTAAACAGGGCCCTGACGTCAGCACCTGTTTTCAAAGTACCTGACTTTTCGCTTCCTTTTATTCTCCAGACGGACGCTTCGGACACAGGCCTTGTAGCAGTGCTGAGCGAAAGCGTCGATGGTGCTGAACACCCCGTCATATTCCTGAGCTGGACACTGCTGGACTGGGAGACCAGGTATGCGGCAGTGAAAAGAAAGGCTCTTGCGATTAAGTGGCCGATTACACAGTTGAGGTACTGCCTCTTGGGTCGAGAGTTTACACTTGTCACGGACCATGCACCTTTACAGTTAATGGCCCTGCATAAGGAGTCCAACCCTCGAGTCACTAGGTGGTTCCTTGATCTGCAATCTTATAAGTTCTTGCTTGTTCATCGGAAGGGTTCTCTCCACACCAACGCCGATGCTCTCTCTCACATTCACGACCTCTCAGTGCAGGACGCCCGTCCTGATGGGTCTGGGCTGAGGGGGGGGGGGGGGGGGCCCTGTCACACACACGTGTTTAGGAGACAACTAAAGGGCTTGAGTACACGTAATTCCACGGCGGACAAGGGGGTGGCAAAGTGCACTAATTCTCCCTCTCTTGCAGACCGTTCTAGGGAAATCCCGCCCGGCTCTGGGGCAGCCAGCGACGTCACTTCCGGTTCCGTCCCTGATGACATCACTTCTCCTAATGGCCTTTAAAGCTGCCATCTTGTGTATACTAAGTCAGTTCTGTTTTGGACTCAGTTGTGTGAACATGTCTGTTCTTTTGAATCAGTTTGGCAGCCAGGAAAAATTATACGGGTGGCTGCCCCAAACCTTCTCAACGTCTTATGGTCGTTTTTGTGACAACCCTTACTAGACTAAAATATATCCAGAATGCGACTGGCAAGAGTTCTCACTTACATCAGACAAACAAAACATATCACAGACATCTATATAATCACATGTTTGCTGTTGGCACACCAATTTCCTATGAGTTGCAATATCCCTGTCAGTATTAATGTACATTTTTCTGAAGTACTGCAATTGATTCAGCACACCAGCTTTTAACTTTCACTATTTTAGCTTCTACCTGCCATACCCAAAGATGATTCATTACTTAAGTGGATTTGAGCTTCCAAGACTTGATACTGCCTTTAACATATACACAAAATGAAATTTCCATAGTTTTCTTATCACATGCCACAGATACTCTGCTAAATTGTCATTCCTCCTGCCAAGATTAAACTTTTGGCAGAGTCTGGAGCTTTTTTTAATCTTTTATTGAATTTATTAGAAACATATAAAATTCCATAAAATCATGAGAAAACGTAACAAAACTAAATTCAAATCAACCCCACCAATGAGAAAGAGAGGTAGGCCAACAGCCAAAGTAAAACAATTGAGAGTAGTAAAGAGAGAAAGGAGTGTTTCATATAAATGCTTATTGTAAAATATTATTGATTATGTCATGCCAGGTTTTAAAAAAGTTTTGAACAGATCCTCTAGGTGAGAATTAGATTTTTTCCAATTTCAAATAGTATATAACATTAGCTGTGGTGGGTTGGCACCCTGCCCAGGATTGGTTCCTGCCTTGTGCCCTGTGTTGGCTGGGATTGGCTCCAGCAGACCCCCGTGACCCTATGTTCGGATTCAGCGGGTTGGAAAATGGATGGATGGATGGATATAACATTAGTTACCCACTGAGTTAAAAGAGTTGGGTTAGGATTCTTCCTGTTGAGCAAGATAAGTCTATGCGCTAACACTGAAGTAAAAGTCCTTCCTTCTCTAATACTGTGTTCTAGTTTGAAGTAGTCTGAAATAATGTTGTTAATACAAACTGAAGCTTCTCTACTGGTACACATTAGTTTGGTCCATGCACATATGTCCTGGCCAAACCCAAATTTATGCAAAGTGGTGAACCATTCAACCATATCAAATTATTTTTCTGCATCCAAAGATAATATGATCTCTGGAGTTTTAGACTTTATGAGTGAATATATTACATTAAATAAGCGTCAAAGATAGGAAGCCAAATGTTTACCTTAAATAAATCTGGTTTGGTCTTGTGATATTACTGAAGGGAGCACTTTCTCAGTCCTTCTAGCTAAGGCTTAGAGAGTATCTTAACATCATTATTCAGAAGTGAGATTGGTCTGTATGATGCACATTGTAATAAGTCTTTATTTTTCTTAGAAAAAATGGTAAAAAATGTTTGGTGAAACATCTGAGGTAGAATATTTTTGTCTCTGGCTTCTATAAATATTGCTAATAAGACGGGAGCTAACTTAACTGAAAATGTTTTATAAAATTCAGCAGGGTAGCCATCAGGACCTGGTGCTTTCCCACTCTGAAGTGAGTTTATAGTGTCTAATAATTCTGATAGTGTCAGAGGTTTATCCAATTCCTCTGCACTTAGAGTATCTAGCTGTTGTATCCATAATGTATCAAAAATGCATTAAATCGTGTTTTGTGTTCTTTAAACTAAGTAGAACATAAGGACTTATAGTAGTCTCTAAATGTGTGCATTATATTTTCATGGCTAATGATTTTAACTCCATCTGTGTTGGTGACTACTGATATTGCATTACAAACTTCCTGCTTGTGGATTTGTTAGCCTTCTCTCTCTGTTCATAGTAACGATGTTGCGATTTAAAAATAAGTTGTTCTTTCTTTTGTTGTCAAGAGGTTGAATTCTGAGTGCAAACAAAGCCTGTCTTTTCCTAAATAAATTATTCATAACCATCACATATCACCCTTCAGGATCTGATACTACATCTAAAACAACAAATTAAATTGTTCTGTTAACACTAGAATTACCAGAACCTATGAAAAAAACTTGTAAATCCGGCCCACCTTAAATCCTTCGCACCTCTCTGTCAGCCTCTTTTGTTTTGTAAATGTGTCGATAAGCCCAAGCAGCCTGCTATCCCATTAACCCAAACCCCCTCCCCCCTTAACCCCCCGGCACAAAAAAGGTCAAAAAGTTCTCCCAGCTCAAGTCTTGTTTATTTGGGTGTAAGGTGTCTGGAGTTGTATAGGGTAAATAATATATCGTTATTTGGAACACAGTGAATCTGCCCCACACGCATGTCCTTCAACGAAACAGCAGGGCTTACTGAGCTCACCAAGTCACAAGTAGACTGGTAAAACTGTTTAATGACAAAAGCTTGACTTTGAGCAAGTGTGCAATACTTTATATATTAATGCCAATTACAGTAATTAGCCTTGAATTAGCCTTGGTTCACAAAGTAAGTGGTCATTGATGAAAAAAAGAAAAAAATAGTAACAAGTGAATCAAGGAACAAAAGTTAAGAAGAGAGGGGTAAACAAGAGGGGGTTAAAAATTAAAATTGATCACAGATATCCAAATCACCAGAAAATGCAATTGCAACATCATTTTAAGACCATACTGTATAGACCTAATTCATTCTATACCATTTACAAAAGCAATATTTTATCACATGTATGAGCCTGGTTAGCCTCATTGGTACAGAAGTAAAGGAAATGGATATGGCACGATCACTAACATTTTTTTTGCTTCAACCTGTAGCCTCCAAAAATATTTCCTTAGCAAAGAGCAGTGATGTCAATGTATGCCTCTAACCTATCCTCCTCTGTTGTCACTCTTTAAGAACAGAAAGAAACAGGAATCCCTAGCCTGTTTTTGAACACCACAACAGAAGACACACTAGAGTGTGTCTGCTGAGTGCTACTACTATTGATAACCCTTTTTTTAATAATAGTTCCTTCTTAACTTCAAGCAATTAAACAGTGTTTTCTTTGTTCAAGATCCAAAACCTTCTACTCTTGTTGTCTCTTATACAACAATTATTAAACCATAACATTTTATTTATTTAAGCTGCTAAGAAAAAAACGAGACTCAGAAAAAAGTAGGCCAAAAATCTTTTTAACAAGCAGAATATACTTTTTTGTATTCATCCCCTCTGTCTCTGTTTATTTTCCATTACAAAGAGTTAAGAAGCAGAACTGACACTTATCTTTGAATCCTCTGGAAAATCAGCTGGTGCTTTAGTTCATTACAAGGAAAAAACGTGTATAGCCACAATCACTCACAATTTGCCAGTTTAGTATCGCCAATTAACCTGAAACTATGTATTGCACATTTCGGGAAAAATGGAATACATGGAGAAAACCCATGTGAACACTGGGTAGATATGCAAATTTCACACTGAAAATGACTCAAAAATTAAAACATGTTGCCTGGAGCAGTGAGAGGTAGCATTAATCACTGTTAGACTGTATCATTTACTTCTAGCATGTTTAAGGGAATTAATAAATTAAAACTTTTCTCCAGTAGAAAACTGTATTCAAAGATATCAAAATGGCCTTCCACAAATAAAGTTCAACTTTGTCAAGCTTTTTGCACCCATAAGAAAATGTTTTACAGTATGCTTAAACTCCCATTTAAAGCTTCTTATATGTGTCTGCTGTTCAAAGCATTATTTCAACATGCTGAATTAACTGTTTTGCACTGCATTTTCCCCTAAAGTTATGTGAAACAGAACAGGAAATCACCACTCTCAGGCAGAACTGTTTCAGTTTTAACTGACAGTTTAAAGGGAAATTTGATGTTTCTTGGCAAAGGTCACTATTTCATTGAACTAAAGTTTTTAAAGGACATGGAGAAGAAAAGATCACAGCATTACAGAAAGCTTTACATACCATTTCTTTACTCTTAAAACCAGAAACAAAGCCTAACACTATATGCAAAATATCTGATACAGTCTAATAAGACATTAAAATCTATACTACAGCTAAAACTAGCCTTTAAGATAAGAAAGTGAAGATTAAGTACTGCGTAAAATGAAAAAGACATCAGAAAACCAGGATTGGAATCTCAGAGTGGATAAAACATATTAAGAACACTAACTTCAATATAAAGAAGTACAAAGGACGGTCAGGTAGCCTGTTGTAGCCGAGATAGTGTTTGTATTGCCCTCTTGCTTGTGGGTCCCACATGTATATTTGTTTTGGCATCTTAGGCAGATTAACATTTTGTTTTCTCTTCTCCGTTCAGAACTAGTCTTAGCCTAAATACATTGTTCGACAAAATCATTTATGTATTCTTATTTATATATTGAATAAAATAGACAATTAAAGAATAATGCACAGCATATAATAAGTACACAATGAACAATATGTTTAACATTTATTGAATAATGTCAAAATGTCTTATGCGTATGTGTAAATATGTGTGCTCTGAATTTACTGGTAATGTGCGCTACATAAAAATAAATTGAACAGGATTACATTAGCACTAGGCAGCTCATACTATATTTTTAATTAAGAGATCTACAATGAACTTTATATATCTGGTTTCCAAAGTGAGGTTAGTATTTACAGTTGGCTCTTTGCCTGGTGTTTGATGCTGCTGGAATGGACTCATTTCTCCATTAGGTCCACAATGACTTAGTAAAAGTTGGCAGCAACATTTCAGTATCATTAGAATATTTTTAAAAAGTGTAAGTTAGTTATGGAATATGGTACTTAGTTTGTACATATAATACAATATTCAGCACAAAGTGTATTCCTGCACGACACGCATATTAGTAATTTTTAGGATTGATAGAGTTGAGCTAGATCTTACTTACTCACTGCAATTCAAAAGAGAATCGTTTAACCATAGAATTAGTTTGGAATAAACAAATTCTATCTACTTCTGAGGCTGTATAGCAATGAGCATACCACTAAAATCTACATATAAAAGTTTAACTAGATTTTGGTCTTGCTCAGTATTACTTAGAGGGCGTCCTCAACCTTTCTTGTGGTTCGACAGGCATAGTGCTTTGAATCTAAAACAAGTGTAAAATCTGTGTTTTAATATGACCTGCACAAAACAACATTTTGAAATTTTGAAACTAAAGTAAACAATAAAAAAGTTCATGAGATTTGTTTTTCTTATTGCCTTGTGTAATCACTGGTAATTTTGCAAAGTTCAATATCTACTCAATAACATAAAGATTACTGAATTTTCATTTGAGAAACGTACACTAATTGGAATATTCTGATTTCTGAAGCACCAGAAAAAACATCCTGTTTGTTAACAGCCACTGGGATTTTTTTCCTTTTTTCTAAAATAAACTTCGATTTACAGTATAATGAGTACTAATAATCTCCTTAATGCTTTTTAATTTATTAAAAAGGAATTCAGTTCATTTTATATGCTACCTTGCATTTTTTAAGTATTGCTTTATAATTTCTTTACAATGAGTTAATTTTAAATTAGTAAAATATACCACAGGGTAATCCAACAACAGGGGATGTACAATCCAGTGTGTTTCTTTGTTCTTCGTCCCAAGCCCAGATAAATGGGGAGGGTTACATCAGGAAGGTCAATATGCAGACAACAATACAAATTTCCATCGGATCGGTCGAGGCCCGGGTTAACAATGGCCACCACCAGTAACGTTAGCCATTAGGGTGCTGGCGGAAAGTGGGCAAAAGAGTCAATCTGAAGGAGACTGAAGGCTGCAAAGTGGTGGCAAGGGAAAGTGTAGTTAGGCAACATAGGATAGTGGTCTGTAGGATGAAGTTCGAGATCAAGAAGAGGAGGAGAGTGAAGGCAGAGCCAAGAATCAAATGGTGGAAGTTGAAAAAGGAAGACTGGAAGGTTGAGTTTAGGGAGGAGGTGAGACAGGCACTAGGTGGCAGTGAAGATTTACCAGACAGCTGGGAAACTATAGCAGATGTAGTAAGGGTGACAGCAAGAAGGGTGACATCTGGAAAGAGGAAGGAGGAAAAGGAAACCTGGTGGTGGAATGGGAAAGTACAGGAGAGTATACAGGGGAAGATGATGGTGAAGAAGAAGTGGGATAGTCAGAGAGATGCAGAAAGTAGACAAGAGTACAAGGAGATAAGGCATAAGCTGAAGAGAGAGTTGGTAAAGGATAAAGAAAAGGTGTATGATGAGTTGTTTGAGAGGCTGGATAATAAAGAGAGAGAAAAGGACCTGAACCGAATGGCTTGACAGAGGGACTGAGCTGGGAAAGATGTGCAACAGGTTAAAGTCATAAAAGATAAAGATGGAAACATACTCACGAGTGAGGAGGGTGTGTTGAGCAGATAGAAAGAGTACTTTGAGAGGCTGAAGAATGAAGAGAACGAGAGAGACAGAAGGTTGTATGATGTGGAGATAGTGAATCTGGAAGTGCAATGGATTAGCAAGGAGAAAGTAAGGACAGCTATGAAGAGGATGTACAGTTAGGTCCATAAATATTTGGACAGAGACAACTTTTTTCTAATTTTGGTTCTGTACATTACCACAATTAATTTTAAATGAAACAACTCAGATGCAGTTGAAGTGCAGACTTTCAGCTTTAATTCATTGGGGTGAACAAAACGATTGCATAAAAATCTGAGGCAACTGAAGCATTTTTTTAACACAATTCCTTCATTTCAGGGGCTCAAAAGTAATTGGACAAATTATATAACTGGAAATAAAATGTTCATTTCTAATACTTGGTTGAAAACCCTTTGCTGGCAATGACAGCCTGAAGTCTTGAACTCATGGACATCACCAGATGCTGGGTTTCCTCCTTTTTAATGTTCTGCCAGGCCTTTACTGCAGCGGCTTTCAGTTGCTGTTTGTTTGTGGGCATGCTCAATTGGGTTAAGATCAGGTGGCTGACTGGCCATTCAAGAATTTTCCTCTTCTTTGCTTTAATAAACTCCTGGGTTGCTTTGGCTGAATGTTTTGGGTCACTGTCCATCTGTATCATGAAACGCCGCCCAATCAATTTGACTGCATTTAGCTGAATTTGAGCAGACAGTATGTTTCTGAACACCTCAGAATTCATTCGGCTGCTTCTGTCCTGTGTCACATCATCAATAAACACTAGTGTCCCAGTGCCACTGGCAGCCATGCACGCCCAAGCCATCACACTGCCTCCACCGTGTTTTACAGATGATGTGGTATGCTTTGCATAATGAGCTGTTCCACGCCTTTTCCATACTTTGTTCTTGCCATCATTCTGATAGAGGTTGATCTTGGTTTCATCTGTCCAAAGAATGTTTTTCCAGTATTGTGCTGGCTTTTTTAGATGTTCTTTAGCAAAGCCCAATCTAGCCTTTCTATTCTTGAGGCTTATGAGTGGCTTGCACCTTGCAGTGCACCCTCTGTATTTACTTTCATGCAGTCTTCTCTTTTTGGTCGACCTGGATATCGATACGCCTACCCCCTGGAGAGTGTTGTTCACTTGGTTGCCTGTTGTGAAGGGGTTTCTCTTCACCGTGGAAATGATTCTGCGATCATTCACCACTGTTGTCTTCTGTGGACGTCCAGGTCTTTTTGCGTTGCTGAGTTCACCAGTGCTTGCTTTCTTTCTCTGGATGTACCAAACTGTAGATTTTGCCACTCGTAATATTGTAGCAATTTCTCGGATGGGTTTTTTCTGTTTTCGCAGCTTAAGGATGGCTTCTTTCACCTGCATGGAGAGCTCCTTTGACCGCATGTTGTCTGTTTACAGCAAAATCTTCCACATGCAAGCACCACACCTCAAATCAACTCCAGGCCTTTTATCTGCTTAATTGATAATGACATAACGAAGGACTTGCCCACACCTGCCCATGAAATAGCCTTTGAGTCAATTGTCCAATTACTTTTGAGCCCCTGAAATGAAGGGATTGTGTTAAAAAAATGCTTTAGTTGCCTCACATTTTTATGCAATCATTTTGTTCACCCCACTGAGTTAAAGCTGAAAGTCTGCACTTCAACTGCATCTGAGTTGTTTCATATAAAATTCATTGTGGTAATGTACAGAACCAAAATTAGAAAAAAGTTGTCTCTGTCCAAATATTTATGGACCTAACTGTAGAATGGAAAGGCCTTTGGTCCAGATGACATACCTGTGGATGTTGCCTCTGGAATTTTTAACCAGATTGTTTAATGGAATCTTGGAAAGTGAGAGGATGTCTGAGGAGTGGAGAAGAAGTATACTAGTGCAGATTTTTAAGAATAAGGGGGATATGCAGAGCTGTAGTAACTACACATATCAGGGGGGTAAACGTTAACATTATTCAAAGTTATTGTCTGTTTTTACCTGCATTTTTATTACTCTTTAATTTAATATTGTTTTTTGTATCAGTATGCTGCTGCTGGAGTATGTGAATTTCCCCTTGGGATTAATAAAGTATCTATCTATCTATCTATCTATCTATCTATCTATCTATCTATCTATCTATCTATCTATCTATCTATCTATCTATCTATCTATCTATCATATGACAGGGTGCCTCGAGAGGACTTGTGGTATTATATGAGGAAGTTGGGAGTGTCAGAGAAGTACATAAGAGTTGTACAAGATATGTATGAGGGAAGTGTGACAGTGGTGAGGTCTGCAGCAGGAGTAACGGATGCATTCAATGTGGAGGTGGGGTTGGCTCTGAGCCCCTTCTTATTTGCAATGGTGATGGACAGGATGACAGACGAGATTAGACAGGAGTCCCTGTGGATTACAATGTTTGCTGATGAGATTGTGATCTGTAGCGAGAGTACAGAGCAGGTCGAGGAGACACTGGAAAAGTGGAGATATGCTCTAGAGAGGAGGGTAATGAAGGTCAGTAGGAACAAGACAAAATACATGTGTGTGAATGAGAGGAAGGTCAGTAGAATGGTAAGGATGCAGGGAGTAGAGTTGGCGAAGGTGGAAAAGTTTAAATATTTGGGATCAACAGTACAGAGTAACAGGGATTGTGGAAAAGAAAAAAAAAGAGAGTGCAGGTAGGGTGGAATGGGTGACGAAAAGTGTCGGGAGTAATTTGTGACAGATGGGTATCAGCAAGAGTGAAAGGGAAGGTCTATAGGACGGTAGTGAGACCAGCATTGTTTTATGGGTTGGAGACGGTGGCACTGACCAGAAAGCAGGAGACAGAGCTGGAGGTGGCAGAGTTAAAGATGCTAAGAGTTGCAATGGGTGTAACAATGATGGACAGGATTAGAAATGAGCACATTAGAGGGTCAACTCAGGTTGGATGTTTGGGAGACAAAGTCAGAAAGGTGAGATTGAATTGGTTTGGACATGTGCAGAGGAGAGATGCTGAGTATATTGGGAGAAGGATGTTAATGACAGAGCTGCCAGGCAAGAAGAAAAGAGGACTGCCTAAGAGAAAGTTTATGGATGCGGTGAAAGAGGACATACAGGTGATGGGTATAACTGAGAAAGTTGCAAAGGACAGGAAGATATGGAAAAAGATGATCCACTGTGCCAACCCCTAAGAGGAGCAGCCAAAAGAAGAAGAAGAATAAGATATACAGTACTATTGTATATCATTTTGATATCAGATCAGAAAAATAAATTTATTTATTATTAAGTAATCACATTCAGATACTGAAATAAGTGTTCTCTTTTGCAAGCAATGGAAGCAATGATCATTGCTTTTGCTAAAGTATATGATTTCAACAGCAGATTAAGGTTAAAGTTTACAAAATTTTATTTTTTAATGCAGTTTTAAACTTCCATGTATTAAAGGAAATGCTCTGATGAAAAGAGTTACAGATGAAATCAGACGTTTGCATAAACTCTGGGTAAATTCTTTATAACCCTTCCACAGATTTTGTACAAACTAAACTATAAATTTGGCAAATTGTTTAAGCCATCTGGTTTGTGCGGGGCAAAAGTATTTTTTTTCCAACAATGTTCACAGATTATTTCACTTTTGGACTATATCACAATTCCAGTAGGTCACAAGTTTACATTCACTATTAATGTTTGGTAGCGTTGCCTTTAAATTGTATAACTTAAGACAAACGTTTTCTGTAGCCTTCAATAAGCATCTTAAAATAAGTTGCTGGAATTACGGCCTATTCCTCCAGTAGGAACAGGTGTAACTGAGACAGGTTCTTAGGCCTCCCTGCTCACACAAGTTTTTTCAGTTCTGTCCACAAATTTTCAATCAGATTGAGGTGAGGGTTTGTGACAGCCACTCCAATACGTTGATGTTGTTGACCTTAAGCCATTTTATCACAAGTTTGGAGGTATGCTTGGTGCCACTGTCCATTTTGAAGACCCATGAGACTGAGCTTCCACTTCCTTGTTGAGTTCTAGAGACATTGCTGCAGTATACTGTATCTACATAATTTTCCTTCTTCATGATGTATCTATTTTGTGAAGTGCACCAGTCCCAGCAAAGCACCCCCACTACATGATGTTCCCACTCCCATGTTTAATCAATGGTGTTCTTTTCCTCCAAACATAAAGTTAGTTATTATGGCCAAATAGGTTGATCTTGGATTCATCAGACCAAAGGACATTTCTTCAGAAAGTAAGATCTTTGTCCCCATGAGCAACTGCAAACTGCAGTCTGGCTTTTTTATGGCGACTTGGAGAAGCAGCTTCTTCCTTGCTGAGCAGCCTTTTAGGTTATTTTGATACAGGACTATTTTTACTGTGGATATAGATACAGTACTTGTCTACTGTTTTCCTCCAGCATCTTTACAAAGTCCTTTGCTGCTGTTATGGGATTCATTTGCACTTTCATGAGAAAGTACGTTCTTCTCTATAAGACAGAATGTGTCTACTTCCTGAGCATTATAATGGCTGTGTGGTCCCATGGTGTTTATACTTGCATATTATTGTTTGTACAGATGAACGTGGAACCTTCAGGTGTTTAGAAATTGTTCACAAGGATAAACCAGATTTGTGGAGGTCCACAGTTTTTTTTTCTTATATCTAGGCTGAATACTTTTGATTCTCCCATTATGTCAAGCAAACAGGCAGTGAGTCTGATGGTAGGCCTTAACATACATCCACATGTTGACTTCAATTAGGCTAAGTGGCTATAAGAAGGTAATTGTCTAATTGCCTAAAGGCTTGACATAATTTTCTCGAATTTTCCAAGCTGTTTAAAGGCACAGTTAACAAAGTGTATGTAAACCTGTGACCCCTTGGAATTGTGATATAGTCAATACAAAGTTAAATAATCTCTCTCTGAACATTTTTGGGAAAAATTATTTTTGCCCTTCACAAAGCAGATGTCTTAAACCATATGCCAAACTTATAGTTTGTTAGTATAAAATCAGTGGAGGGGGTTATAAAGTGAGTTTTAAAGAATTCACCCGAAGTGTATGTAAACTTCTGACTTTAGCTGCATGTTTGAGGTACATTTATTCAAAGCATGTTACTACACTGTCAGTATATTCCATATATTAAATATTGTTTTTTTCAGCCATGGTTGAAATATACTAATTTCTTTAATGGAAAGCTATAATATTTTAAATTGTAATTTAGTATTAAAATTAAAACTAACAGTAGTCTAAATATTGGAATTATTGCTCTGGGATTAATATTGTTCTATAAAACTAGGTTTAAAATACCAAATACATAAATTACAATACAATAAAAAATACTAAACTAAATGTATTTAAACATTTCCTCCCACGCAGCACAACATGTGTAGCCAAATACAAGTGTACAAAAACTACTTCTTTACTTCATTCTTTAAACACACCAGTTTGTGGAAATGCTTCCAGATACCAACATGAAAGCATAAGTGAATCAGACTGCAAATGGTGATCCATGATGTTGCACCTAATAAAGAGGAACAAGACACCTTACCTGTTTGCTTTAGTTACTAAAATTATAGGTACTGATTCCCTCTTAACTGGATATACAGTTAAGAAGAAAAAAGTAATAATCTTTTGAAGAGCTTAAATAATGATTAAAATATGTACTAGGTTTAGAGGTACAAAAACATAATGAGGATATCTGAGTGGGGATTTCCTCCAATATCCTAAAGACACGCATATTATGGCCGTGGTGTAAGTCAATAAGGCTACCTGGGTGAAAGCATCTCAGGACATTTTGGCAACCCATTAAGGGTTGTTTCCTGTCTTGTGTATGATGCTGACAGGACAAGCGCTGTGATCCTAAATCTGGATTAAATATTTTCAGGAAATGGATGGATGGAACAAATTGAATTAAAGTAAGTGACATAGGATTAAGTATGGTTTGGTGTGCTTAGTTTTTAGCATAATATACATCATAACACATTTTAATTAGTTTCACACTTTACTTAGGGCTATGCACATATTTTTAGGATACTTCCTATTTTATATAATGGAATAATAAGGACATCTTATTATACTTACACAAAAAGTCTTTTTTGTTTCATCATAAGATGAGTTAAAGTTAATAGGAATAAAAAGCATCTCAATTTTAAAGTCTTCTTGCTTCTTTAAAGCCTAGGTCTTGATTATAAAACTGCATCTTATCCATAGAAACAAGCTTTCTATAGGTAAAATCAATTTGGAGAAAACACACAACCTATCAATGTTTGTCTTCAAACATAAGTATACTACAGTATCAAGAGCAAAATTTAATTTAAAATATGTTTCTCAAAATGAAAATAGCAATGTTTAATTAACTCCTCCATTAACTAGATATTACTTTGTTAAAAGCTTAGTAGTAAACATTGTTGCTGTTTATAGAGGGAAACCCTTTTAGGTGATTCAAGTGACTTTCAATGTAAACCTGCTGCTGTGTTTAATTTTTTCCATTCACTCCCTCGGCTATAACACATGCTATCTTTAGGAGGGCGCACAAGTTTGCTGAACAGAGTGCAGCTGCAAATAGAATGGGCTATTTTGTGCCAGATTGGCAGAACTAATACTGTGGAAAGAAAAACGCATTCTCTCTCTCTTTCTCTGGGTTCCCCTGCAGAACCATGAAGCATTAGAGCCAAAGAAATTTCAGCCAAATATAACAAACAAAAAGGCTTTCCCAAACTCTCCTGGGCTGTCCATTTCTCTATTTAACAATTGTTGCCATAGAACTTGTTTTGATATCATAACAGTGTTGACATATCTAGGCAATACAGAGAAGGGCTACATTTTAAAGACAAGAAATTTCATTTTGCAGTCTTGTCTGTGCTCCAGGCTTCTTTTGTCTGGCTGCCACATTAAGCAAACTTAAATGTGGACCCCCAGCTACAACATTGTTTATATGAGTTTCTAGAGTCAGTACTGGTAACTCTGAGCAACCTTGAAATTTACAGTCTCTACACAGGTTAACCATGATGTTAGTTATTGCCCCATCTAGAAACATAATTTGTAAGTGTAACATGACACATCCTCTAACGCAGCATATTTGTGACAGTATTATATGTTATTCTTTTTAAAAGATGATACCTGAAATTAGAACAAAATTCATAACATTCAAATACATGAACACAAGTAGAGATTTTTAAAAGACATTTTTAATGTTGCGTAACAGAAATGTCTACTATAGATTAAGGAAAACAACTACGCAATCCAAAAGAATATAACAGATTGTAAATGAATACCACACTTACTAACAATTTAGGACCAAAAGAAGGTACACCAAAAAACGAACAAAACATTAAATACAGGACAAGTAATTGAAGAGTGTAGCACTGCCACATAAAGATAATATGTTTTCTGCTGTCGATCGGGTGTTGTGGGGAACATTCTTACAGCCAGAGATTGACAGCGGTGTCCCAGAGGTGGAACTTCCGGTTTTACTGTTTTTTTCGGGAAGTGATTTGCATAAAGCACGCCATTTTAAAGAGAGAAGGAGAAGAGGAGGAAAAAAGTAAAAAAAAAAAGAGCATCAGATAACTAAAAAACAGATCA
This sequence comes from Erpetoichthys calabaricus, assembly GCF_900747795.2. Classification (NCBI taxonomy): domain Eukaryota; kingdom Metazoa; phylum Chordata; class Cladistia; order Polypteriformes; family Polypteridae; genus Erpetoichthys; species Erpetoichthys calabaricus. Next base: position 131,009,083 of record NC_041403.2, read on the forward strand.
GCTACTGCACTGGCCATGTAAGAAGTCTAGGAGCTCCTACAGTCCTCTCAGAAGGTGGAAGGTCTTCTTTTGATCAGGGAATCGAACGTTCCGCTAATTCCTACAGACTCGGGTGAGCTATTTCAAAGGACTTACTATATTATATCATGGTGCAAGACTGACTGTATGTCTTTTATGACGAAGAGGTGATTGTGCTTGTAGTCCGCAATTTTCAGGACTCCTCGTTTGCCTGCCGGCAGTTGCGGGGCAGAACAGTGGACAAATGTGGATCTATTTATCATCTCTGGAAGGGGAACTGGGGGAATGAATATTGTTATTGTCTATATCTATATGTATATATTTGTGGCGCTGCAATATAAGGGTTATTTAGGGTGGCGGGGGTGCATGTGTAAGGGATTGTATTTTTTTTGTTGTTTATTTGATGTAATGTGATGATAGATATTGACTATAGTTTGGGTGGGCTATAAATGCATTGGTATTAAGGGACTGTTTTGTGTATAATAAAGGGTATATGGGAAATTTATTGGGGTGTGATATTGGCCTATCCTTTTATCATCTGCTGTCACCTAGGTCAGATTAGTGGTAGCAATCGTCTCATGTTAGTGTTCGAGACGAATTGTTACAAGAGTACCCAATAAATAAGCTTATATACATAATTGACTCACTACAGTTTAATCAGGGACTTTTATAATCTCTGTATAAAATCCAACGTCTGTCTATCTGTATGTCTGTCCGCTTTTTATGAGATAACTACTTAACGGATTTAGATCGGGATTTTTTCTGTAAATTTGCTTCAACATTCTGGTTGATTTTGTGACCTCTCTCATCACGCTAAGTGTTATAGTTCACTTGCGGTACCGATTTATTTGTGCAAATCCGAGAGACACGCAGCGGGCAGAGGGGAGGGGGGCCCAACTCACTCACGCATCAGCCTCGGGGCGTATCTTACATCTTAGATAGTGAATGAGAGAACTACTTAATGGATTTAGATCTGTTTTTTTTCTGGTATGTGCTTGCTTCAACATTCCGGTTGATTTTGCGACTTCTCTCCTTGCACTAAGAATCATAGCCAGCTTGCAGGAGAGATATATTTGCGCTAACATGAGACAGAAGCTGCAGGCCTGAGGAGCCGGACAGGGCCCTCCTCACTCACATGCCAGCCTCCGTTCGAATAGCTCTATCTTTCGCCATTGTTTGGAGCAGATCTTGAATCCACTTAGCTAGCAATACCTGTTTGTTTATTGTTTTTTAACGTTTGCCCTGTTTCACTACTACGGGGGCGAAGCCGCGGGTGACGGCTAGTACACTCTATTTCTAAAAAAAATCTTCTTGTAAATGTTATTAAGAAAAGAGAGCTCATTAAAGAATTCATGATACACAGAAGAGAGAGAGAGGGTTCTAGCTTGGGCCCACAACTCTATGGTCAGGATAAAAAATGCTCCAAAGTAGCGTAACTATCTGAGCCATCTAAAGAAAATGTAGGCTTAAATTGTTACACTGCATAATTTGTTCTGGCCATGAAATATAACAACACAGATACATAAGATAGGAAGACTATCTAGAGCCTAAAGAAAAAATAAATAAATTGAATATATATATATTTTGATGGATGGCATGGACTGGCATATCTGCCGAGATGGTCGCTAGTTTCTTACCAAGAGTCGGGAAGAAGAGGGAAGAAGCTTTCCAGTGGAGGTGGAAAGGAGAGGAAGAAGAAAGAGAAAAGAAAAGAAAATGCTGTGTGCTGCTTATGGTACTGTGCTGTAGGAGGAACAAAAGAAAAGCATTTCCCTTGCTGGCCACTACAAATATACAGTACATAATATATACGGTGTATATGTATGTATGGTGTATATACACAATAGACACTGCTGCAGTACAACTTATTGTATGTTATAAAATACTATTTCAACCACCTTGAAAATATACCATATACATCATTCTCACTTGCAAGGTTTTTCTGGTGGTTTCACAATATTAAAATCCAGGCTACAAAAAAAAAAAAAGAAGCTTTTTTTTCACATCATTAAGATCCAACATACCAACTTTCTGACTAGTATCCATTACCACTAAGGCTTTTACACTTTATTTTTCACTGCTTTATGTTACATTATTAAATAGGTAAGTAAGTAAAAAAAATATTTATAAAGAGCCTATCATAGACAAAAGTCACAAAGCACTGAACAATAAAACAGAATAAAATGAAATATCAAAGCAAATTACAAAATAAGGGCAATATAAAAACACCCACAGATGGGTATTCTTCTTTAGTTAATGTTCTGATTAGTGTGACAAATTAATACAACAGCAGTTGTACACCACATTAATACAATTTTTTCAATTTTTGTTATTAAAATGAAAAACATGCTCATGCTGGCTGTTAAATCTTACAACCAATAAACAACCAAGCATAAGAGGGTTACTGCACATTAAAGAACAAATTATTGAAGGCTTTCATTTCAGAAGCATCCTTTTTTTGCAGAAATTGATGAAAATTAATTCAAGAAAGTCTGCAGCATTACAAAGAAAGACATTTGTAACCAAAAAGGAAAGAAAAAAAAAATGGCTTGAGTTTGATGAATCTATTGAGATTAAAATGTGTTACATTCATAAACATCTGGAATTTCAAATTATGCTTAACACTAGAATTCCTGAAGCCAATTTAAATCCCTTCGCACCTCTCCATCAGCGACATTTGTTTTGTAAATATGTCGATCAGCACAAGCAGCTTGCTGTTCCATCCACTGCCTTGACGGAGCTCAGCTCGGGCAAAAATTCTCCCAGCTCAAGCCAAGGCTCCTTATCTATGTGTGAGATCTGCAGTTGTATAGGGTAAATAATACAGTATATCGTTATTGGGAATACATGCATTTCATGTGTGTTCCGTGTCTACAAAGATCTGGGTAAGTGTAGGATGAAAGGAAATGCAAGAAATTCAAGAAATGCTGAACACATACCTAAAGCAGAAACTTTTTCCATTTTATACTAATAATGACATGAAGTATATAATGTGTGAAAACTTTATTCCAAATATCAAATACCGCTATCAGACTGGACAAAGGCAGGACCATAACAACAGACAGCTTCTTCACAGTGTTTTCATTGGCTAATAGACTGCTGCACTCTGCTTGGCACCATTAAGTAAAATGGGACTTCCACCTACAGCTAAAGTCACTTCAGTACGGGAGCAATTCATCACGCTGCTATTTAGAACTGACAGCGCCATGCTGATGGTGTATGCGCCCAAAAAGAAGAAGCCACAGCCGGTGTAAAGTTTGGGTGCATATTAGTTGGCGAAAGCACTGAGAAGAAGCTGTCTGTTGCTATAGTCTTGCCTTTGTCCAGTCTGATAGCGGTCACAGGGCATCGTATCTTTGATTGCCGGTACAACAAATAGTTCTGAGCAGGCATCTGCCACAGCGCTGCTCTTGTGAAAAGAATGGAGATAAATCACATTTGAGCTTGAGTTTTTAACTCATTGACAGCCACATGTAAATCGAATGCTTTTTTTTTTGGCTTATATTCTTGAACTAGCAAAATACCCGCGCTTCGCAGCGGAGAAGTAGTGTGTTAAAGAGGTTATGAAAAAGTAAAGGAAACATTTTAAAAATAACGTAACATGATTGTCAATGTAATTGTGTTGTCATTGTTATGAGTGTTGCTGTCATATATATATACATATACATACAGTATACACATATATTATATATATATATATATATATATATATATATGCATATACACATATTATATATATATATATATATATATATATATACATATACACATATTATATATATATATATATAATATATAAATATATATATACACATATATATATATATACATACACACATATACACATTTTATATATATATATATATATATATATATACATACACACATATACACATATATTATATATATATATATATATATATATATATATATATATATATATATACACACACACACATATACACATATATTATATATATATATATATATACACACACACATATACACATATATTATATATATGTATATATACACACACACAGATATACACATATATTACATATATATATATATATATATATATATATATATATATACACATATACAGATATATCATATATATATATACATATATTATATATACATATACACATATATTTTATATATATATATATATATATACATACATACATATACACACATACATGCACTTACAATAACATAGAAATCAATATAAACAACATTAACATCATTATCATATGAGAATATGAAGTAATATATAAGAAGCACATTTCATATAAATATAAATTATTAAACAGTAAAATCTTCTTCTATAATTTGCTACCGTGGCTATTCGTTTGTCTGTCCAGGATTTTAAATCACCTGTAGCTCGCAAACCGTTTCACCTATTGACTTGAAATCTGGTACACATATAGTACGTCACGTCTGCTATCCGCTTTATGGGTGATGATTGTTTTACTCTTTTTATGTTTATTTTATTGTAGAATCAACTCCTATCTGTGCACACCAGGGCGGCCGTGGGCGGATGCATATGGTGTATTCACTCCATGTTATCGTGCATTGCGCTGTCACTGGTATTTTGATAAAAGAATTTGAACAACATATAAGAAGCGTATAAATTATTAAACAGTAAAACATTAACATTTAAGAAGTAAAGTTACATTGAGTACTACTGCAGTGCCTTCGGGTATACCTCATTTTTTCTTTGCCCATTACATGCTTAAATGTATACATTTTTTGGTGTACCTACCCGAGAACACGCGACATATAACCGACCGTGGGAGAAGCATGGATTTTAAACACGCGTTGAGTTCATCTGCTGGTCTCCCTCGTGGAATAAATGGTAATGTTTGACTAAAATCTACAGCGAGTAAAACGACATTACCTCCTTTTTTTTTTTTTACGATCTCTGAGATCTTGCTTTTTTCGGTTCAAGGCTTCATAAGCTCTTTTATGTTCCATGGTGTACTTATCCCAAACCATCATCTTTGAATGTTGCAAGACTTTCGCCTTGTATGTAGATCGGGGTAATTACATTCATTGCATTCCTAGTCTGAATCACAATCTGATTGTATGGGTGGTTACCTGGCAGGTAACGCTTATGCTTGGTCATCAAGTCGTCTAACATCCGCTACGTGCCCTCTTTTAATTGCGAGAAGCAGATATATATAGCCAAATTCTCGCGCTTCGTTGCGGCGAAGTACTGCTTTTAATTTTTTATTAAGAAGAAAAGAAAACCTTTTTTAACAGATCGAAAATATACCAATAACAATTTGTTAAGGATCTGTTTTTTTGTGAAGCTCCCTTTTCACAGCTGTCGCGCTACGGTGTGTGTTTCGTTTATTTGACAGTATGTAGATCGTGGTAATTACATTCATGGCATTCGTTTTCTGAATCACAATCTGATTGTATGGGTGGTTACCTGCCAGGTCACGCTTGTGGTTTGTCAGCAAGTCGCCTTACGTCCGCCACGTGCCCTCTTTCTGTTCCCAGAAGCAGATCATAGAATGGTTTTAATAGTTTACTTTCAAATAATGCAAAGAGTATGCGACATGTGTTTCTCCCTAATTCTGGGCTCATCAGGCGTACACACTCACTGCATCCCCTCTCCGGAATCGAATCTCTATCGTCAGCGCCAGAGGTGAAGCCCCTAACGTTGCGCTACGGCGTGTGGTTCGTTTATACCTCGGGTCTTCTCATTAAACTTTTATCTCGTGAATATGTTATTGCAATCCGCACCGGGAGCGTTTCTATAAACTTAATTTAAACTTACGTTTTACACCGTGCTTTTTTTCCCTTATGAAGATGCTTGTATGGTTCACTCGCTCGCTTCTTATTGTTTCGCTCCCTTTTCAATTGTTTAATGAATTTTTTGTTCTTCGCTGTTTGCGGCGCCAGAGTTGAAGCCCCTAACGTTGTGGTCAGCAAGTCGGCTAACATCCGCCATGTGCCGTCTTTCAGTTGCGAGAAGCAGATCATAGAATGGTTTTAATAGTTTACTTTCAAATAATGCAAAGAGTATGCGACATGTGTTTCTCCCTAATTCTGGACTCATCAGGCGTACACACTCACTGCATCTGCTCTCGGGAATCGAATCTCGAACGTCAGCGCCAGAGGTGAAGCCCCTAACGTTGCGCTACGGCGTGTGGTTCGTTTATACCTCATGTCTTCTCATTAAACTTTTATCTCGCGAATATGTTATTGCAATCCGCAGCGGGAGCGTTTCTATAAACTTAATTTAAACTTACGTTTTACACCGTGCTTTGTTTCCCTTATGAAGATGCTTGTATGCTTTACTCGCTCGCTTCTTATTGTTTCGCTCCCTTCTCAATTGTTTAATGAATTTTTTGTTCTTCGCTGTTTGCGGCTCCTCCTTCATTTCTCCCTACTGTGTTCACAGTCTTTTCACGTGATTACGTGGGAGGCGTGATGACGTGACACTCAACTCCTCCTCCCACGGCCATCGAGCTGCCGTCCATTACAGTATATTGTAAAAAAAGAGGTTCCAGTTATGACCATTACGCGTTGAATTTCGAAATGAAACCTGCCTAACTTTTGTAAGTAAGCTGTAAGGAATCAGCCTGCCAAATTTCAGCCTTCCACCTACACGGGAAGTTGCAGAATTAGTGATGAGTCAGTCAGTCAGTCAGTGAGGGCTTTGCCTTTTATTAATTAGTATAGATAAAAGCGCATGTGTTTATTTGATATTTAGACTAAAGTCTTCACACATTATATACAGTAATCCCTCCTCCATCGCGGGGGTTGCGTTCCAGAGCCACCCGCGAAATAAGAAAATCCGCGAAGTAGAAACCATATGTTTATATGGTTATTTTTATATTGTCATGCTTGGGTCACAGATTTGCGCAGAAACACAGGAGGTTGTAGAGAGACAGGAACGTTATTCAAACACTGCAAACAAACATTTGTCTCTTTTTCAAAAGTTTAAACTGTGCTCCATGACAAGACAGACATGACAGTTCCGTCTCACAATTAAAAGAATGCAAACATATCTTCCTCTTCAAAGGAGTGAAGCAAACAAATGAATAGGGCTGTTTGGCTTTTAAGTATGCGAAGCACCGCGGCACAAAGCTGTTGAAGGCGGCAGCTCACACCCCCTCCGTCAGGAGCAGGGAGAGAGAGAGACAGAGAAAAATCAATACGTGCCCTTTGAGCTTTTAAGTATGCGAAGCACCGTGCAGCTGCACACAGAAGGTAGCAACGTGAAGATAATCTTTCAGCATTTTTAGACGAGCGTCCATATAGTCTAGGTGTGCGAACAGCCCCCCTGCTCACACCCCCTACGTCAGGATCAGAGAGAGTCAGCGCAAGAGAGAGTGAGAGAAGTAAGTTGGGTAGCTTCTCAGCCATCCACCAATAGCGTCCCTTGTATGAAATCAACTGGGCAAACCAACTGAGGAAGCATGTACCAGAAATTAAAAGACCCATTGTCCTCAGAAATCCGCGAACCAGCAAAAAATCCGCGATATGTATTTAAATATGCTTACATATAAAATCCGCGATGGAATGAAGCCGCGAAAGGCGAAGCACGATATAGCGAGGGATTACTGTACTTCATGTCATTATTGGTATAACATGGAAAAAGTTTCTGCGTTAGGTATATGTTGCATATTAGTGCTTTGTTCTATCTGTACCTGTACATATATGAGTTTATTCACAGCTGTCAATCCATTTCTTTCTGTCAGCCCTAGCACTCTTTTTATCTTATTACATAACTCTTTGTATTTCACATTTGTTTCCTTGTTCTTTTTGATGTTCAACTTTCTCTTTTCATCAAATAATTTCAAGGTTGTATCCCTTATCCATATTCTTGGGTCTTCTTTCTCGTTTGCAATTTATGGCAGCTTCTCTCAAAATTCTTTCCAATTTCATCACAGTTCAAGGATGCCCTTTACTTGGGCACCTACTTTCTTTCATATATCCTTTGTATTTGACCTTATTTATTTTAAATCACTAGGGGGCTCTTCCCCCTTTTTCGCTTCGCTTGCGACGAATCTTGCTGTGCAATTAGTCACATGTTGGTTTATTATATATGATAGCGTGATCTTTCAGATTTATATAGAAATCCAAGAAAACTTTTTTGTCTGTGTTTTTCAGATAAATTTCATGTAAAGTGCGATACTTTTGGATGTATGGATTTGTATCCATTACTGGCTGTAGAATTTATAATACGTCTGATCGTTTAAATCTTTCGATTCTATGTTGCATCGCTTCTCCGTGGTCATAAATATAAACCTGACCAAATTGTGGTTTCTTTGAAATTAAACTTGTAGTGTCTCTGTCATATCACCTATGTCCACATATTCGATTTCTTTACGCTGTTCTGTTATTTTACAATACAGTAATAATTTCTGTTTGTTAGCGCTAATGTGATCTTTACTATCAGTTTTTTGAGACTTTCGAATTTTAGTACTTTCATAATCTCTAACCTGCTCTGCATGTGTATTGCGCCAACGTTTTTGAACCTCTTTACGTCGTTCTACTTTGACTTCTACTTTTTGTCTTTTCTTCTTCTACTGTGTGTCTTTTATTTCCGCCCCTGTTGGACCTGTTAGTTTTCAATGAATCTCTTGGCACAAAGTCTCATCTCATGGGACGTGAAAGTATCTCTCTGAAAATGTCTTGTCTCGTCTCTCTGAAAAAGTCTTGTTTCATCCGAAGATTTTTTTACATAATAGAGAGATATTTTATTGCCAGCTTGGTGTCCTTATTTTTATTATTACTGTTTATTTTAAACATGATTCACTGAATTAATTGTTGGACTGAACCAATATCTACATGTGAAAAAGCTGTGCAATTTTTCACAAACTTCTTCCATTTCTGTTTAAAGAGAATCATATCAGTCATGTCCAGAATTTTGCTGTCACATGACTCCTATGTCTGCTTCCTTTTTCCTTGTATTTTGGTGTTAGCAATATACAATGGTGTTGTATTTAGCAAATTCCAGTAGCCGTTCTCCTCTTTCCTTCTCCAAGATACGTGTCTGTCTCCCCATCACTCCTCAAATCCCACATTATTGCTTCCTACCTTTGCGTTTCAGTCTTCAACTATGACATTGACGTCATGTTTCTTAACCTTTGACATTACATTTTCCAGTGTGTTGTAAAACTTTCTTATTTCCCTATCACTGCGAAATGTTGGTGGTGCAAACACTACTAACACAGTGACATTCCATGGGTATGACTGGAATCTAGCATACATTACTCACTCATTTACTGGACTGTATCCCATCAATGTATTATGTGCCACCTTACTTAGTAACATTCCCACTCCATGTTTCTAGACCAAAGCAATTTACAGTTTTCCATCTCCACATCTACTTCATCTTAGTTCACAAAGGCCAAATAATGTCATACTGTTTTTGGCTTCCTGTTTCAGTTTCTCATACTTCCCGACTTGACAAAGTGATCTCACATTCCAACATCCAACTGTGTACTTCATATTCAGCTTCTGGGATTCAGCAGCACTCTTTTCTCTTCCACTCCTAGTTCCCAAAGCTGTAGCATGAGACTTAGCAGCTCATTTAATACCACAATCCCTAGTATCCAGGAACCTTTCTATACTGGTTGCTATCTTATCCAGTTTGAATTTTTCTTCTTTTTTTCAATATCATCTTAATTCTAGCTTTGTTATGTTGGGACCTCTAGTCAACATTATTTCTTTATCTAGGCTTACAACTAGCAGTCATTTTTTATTTAGATAGATAGATAGATAGATACTTAGCAAAGCTTTTGAAGTCATATATATATATATATATATATATATATATACACAGTCGATTCCGCTTAATTGGGCCACCGGTTAATTGGGGCAGCTGTTTATTTGGGCCAAATCTCAAGGAACGAAAACCAAACTAATAAACTAATACATAATTTAAACACTTAATTGGGACAACATTCCACTTAACTGGGACAGTAGCAGATGCGTGCTGCCAGTCAGTCATCTATCATCGCCCATCGAAGAAGCACGAGTAAGTTTGGCTAGTACAATCTTAGAGTGGAGTAGCACATATCTGCTTAATAGTCTACCGTCACCACTACTGTAATGTATTCAGTTACCCCTACACCACCTTGCGTGTATAACGTATGAGTAAACTTGTTTTTTGTCGATTTTATTTAAAAATGTATAACCCTTGCCAAGATGGCAAGAAATGATTTTACATTTTCAAATAAAATTGCTTTGCTGGATAAAATTAAAAGCCAGCCATTTAATACAAGCCATCGTAGGCTCGCTGAGATAACTGGTGTACCAAAATCTACCATAGCAAGTCTCTTACAACAAGAAAATCAACTGCGTGAAGAGTGGGCATTACAGAAATGACGAACAAGAATATCCAAACGAAAATGTGATGGAAAGGATCCAGAAGTTGAAGAAGCACTAGATCAATGGTTTTCGATAGTGGGTGAGGCGTGAATATCAGCGGCCCAGTGTTGAAGGCGAAGTCAGAGGAGATCGCTAAAAAACCAGGCCACAATGATTTTAAAGCAACTGATGGTTGGTTGTATCGATGGAAAGCAAGACACAGTATCAAATTTAAGAAAGCGCATGGTGAAAAGGGCAGTGTGGATAATGTAAGTGCCGAATACTGGAAAAATACAAAAATTCCTAACTTTTAGAGAATTTCTGTGCAGATAACATTTACAACGCTGATGAAACTGGCCTCTACTATCGTGCTACTCCAGACAGTTCCCTGTGTTATAAGCACATTGCACTGTCTGGGTATAAAAGGACAATGGACCATATTACTGTGTTATGCTGTGCAACTACATGAGGTACTGACAAATGAAAGCTACTAATCGTAGGAAAAAGTGCTAAGCCTCGATGCTTTAAGGAGTTAAGAATGGAGGGTTTACCAGTGGAGTACCATGCCAATAAAAATGCGTGGATGACTTCCGAAATTTTTCAGAATTGGGTTATGAGTTGGGACGTACAATTACAACTTAAGCAAAGGAAAATTCTGTTGCTTTTTGACAATTGTGCGGCACACCCTCATTTAGATAATCTAAAAAATATAAAACTGGAATTTCTTCCTCCTAATACCACATCGTTAGTGCAACCAATGGACATGGGGGTAATAAAAAATGTAAAGACGTTGCATCGAGGAAAATTGGTTAATTACATACTAGAATCCATTGATGAAAATCTATTAACAAGTTCCTCAACAGCTAGAGAGATTAGTGCAAAAATTTCCCTTTTGCAAGCAATATAGTTTGTCGCTGACAGTTGGCAAACTATAAAACTGCTTTGCTGTTTGTGGCTTAAAACCTTTGGAGATTCATGAAATTTTCAGCACTGAGGAAAATGAGGACATATTATAAGTTCCTATTGTAAATAACAAAGAATTTTCTAAAATAGATGACAATTTACCATGTTAAGATGAAAATGAAGACCGTGACGATGCAATTGTTGAAGTCATTAAATCGAAACACCAAAGAAAACGATTGTAGAAGTGCAAACTTACAAAAACAAAAGACAGACTACACTTGATGCATTTTTGCAGAATTAAATTTTATGTACATACCTAATTATTTTACTTTAGAATTTATTATTATTTTTTCTTCACAGTTTACTGTATATTATTTTCTTATAATTTATATTTTGGTTCAATAATTTATTAAAATACGTACCTACTTATTATTTTATTTTAGAATTTATTATTTTTTCTTCACAGTTTACAATATTTTCTTGTAATTTATACTTTTGTTCAATAATTTATTAAAATATTGAAAGAAAATGATTTATTGTTTAATTTTTGGAATTTGCTTAATTGGGGCAGCCGCTTAATTGGGCTAAAATGTCCTAGTCCTAATGTGTCCCAATTAAGCGGAATTGACTTTGTATATGTATGTATGTATGTATGTATATATATATATATATATATATATATATATATATACTGTATATTTATATATAAGTGCGTTCAGAAGGTGTGTTGCATAGTGATGATGGATTTGTTGTTTTTGAAGAATGCTTCAACAGCGAAAGCACAGCGTGCACTGGACCAAGGCATGTTTCTTACTTAAAATTACAAGGGATCCCCTATCAAAGGACCCCCATCCCAACCAACTTGGCTGCCTCTACCTTGAGAAATGTGGTACTTCATTTTAGCTCACGCTGTATATATATACCGCGTCTGTATATTTTCTGGCGGATAACCATGGGCAGCTCAATACCTCCCCCGGGACGCTTGGTGGCAGCCTCCCTGGCCAACGATGGTGCGTCAACGTCCCGCAGGGCTCCATGGGAGATAGAGTCCTCCACGTCCCGGTTGGGAGCTGGGGTGGCCGCCAGGGGGTGCTGCATGGATTCCACAGCCCAGCTGGACAAATCCTCAGCCCCACCCGGAAGTGCAACTGGAACCAGGTGGTCAAACACCTGGAACACTTCCAGGTGTAAAAGGGGCCAGCCACCACCACTCAGGGGCCAGAGTTGGGAGGAGAGGATGAAGCTTCAAGGGAGGAGTGGTGGTGCCAGAAGGGCGTTTGTGTGTGTTAAGGTGATTGACTTTTGTGCTTTATTTGGGACTGTGTATTGCCTGTGGGTCACGGGGAAGAAAAATAAACTTTGGTGTTGTTTTTATATGTGCCTCCGTGTGAGTCTGTGCCGGGTCGGGTGCTATATAGCGCTATTGTTACAATACATATATATATATATATATATATATATATATATACCTTCGCTTCACCTCAGTCATTCACTGAGGTGTGGAAGTAGACACAATAGAGCTTCATTTGGTATTACATTATCTGAAGGGACAAGAAAACCTGTCAAGGTATTATTATATAACAAAATAATTATTTTAACCATGGGAACTGTGTCTTGTACAGTTGTATCTGGTGTTTGGGGCTTAGTGGCACCACCTACTGTCCACAACTGACATAGTTGGCAGGATTCCTAGCCATTGGTTGGCAGGGGCCTGTATAAACATAAATTAGTTGTGGCTGAACCCCAGACCAGCCTACTACAAGTGCAAACAGGACCAACAGTATCTTAAAAAGAATGGGAAAGAAGGCATCCCCAAAGAAGTTGAGGGGAACTGACTAACACTTGTTCCAACATTGGTATCTGATATTTTGGTAGGGCTTCTCACACCTGAACCTTGTGTCTCAAGAGGCTACTACTCAATTTGTCAAAGTCAGGATGGACAAAGCAACTAGGACACTGATCGAAGGGGTCCCTGACATGTGTGAAGGGAACTAAGTAGCCGTACTTCCTATACCTAAACAGGATGTTGCGTCTACTTGTCCTGTGTTGGTACCTCCTGTCTGAGAAGTAGATACTCAGATAGATAAGACTAGGTAGGCTAAAGAGATAGGAACAGAGAGTATGTATGTTAACACAAGTGTCCAAGTAGCCCTGATTCCTGCAAACAGTAGTTCTTGTCTTTTTGTCTTTTTAACTCTTATTCTTCACAGTGAGTCGACTGCACCTTCAATTTCGTTGTTCCTTTGTAAAAGTGACAATGACAATAAAGATCTATCTATCTATCTATCTATCTATCTATCTATCTATCTATCTATCTATCTATCTATCTATCTATCTATCTATCTATCTATCTATCTATCTATCTATCTATTATGGGATATGGCCGGCCTTTCATCCCGGCCAATACCCCCAGGTCGCCAGATGGAGCCCTCCCTGCAGCATGAAGGTGCCCTGAATGCTAGCAGGGAATTATGGACATTGGACTTTTCATCCACAACCCTGCTGGATACCACAGGGGCCCCTAGAAGGCGCTGCAGGGAGGAGCAGCAAGACTTTCTCATATAACCCGGAAATGCGTCATAATCACATGAATAAAAAGACAAACGTACTTCCGGGATGAAAAGAAGACTTTTGGATCTGACGTGGAAGTGCTAAGAAGTCACATGGACAGGGGTTCAGGAGCACTTCTGGGTCACAGACTATATAAAGGACTGTGGGAGATCCCAGAGTAGAGCTGAGCTGGGTGGAAGGGTGGCAACGCATCTGGGAGTGGAGGATTGTTATTGTTTATTGTAGTATTGTGTGGATTTATGAGTATTGTGGAGAGGAGGGTGCTCTGTGCATGTTATAGTTCAAATAAATATTATATTTGGACTTTTACCTGGTGTCTGGCATATAGTCTGAGGGTTCAAGGGAGCAAGAGCACCCCCAATCTGTCACACTATCTAATTGTAAATGCACTCATTATATTGCTCCTAGCAATATTCCTATAAACAGTCGGGTTTAGATATTTGGAAATGTCTGTCATTGCTGAGTAAGATTTCTTCCCTTAACTATTTTCAGTAAAATCTGAATTTCTCTGTTCTCCTGGGGCCTCATGTATAACACTGTGCGTAAAATTCACACTATAACATGGCCTATGGACAAAAGCGGAAATGTGCAGAAAAAAATCCAGATGCATAAATTTGTGCGAACGCCAACTTCCACGTTCTTCTGCTACATAAATCCCGGTCATCGTGAAAAGTAATGCATGTGCCTGCTGTCCTGCCCCAACTCCTCCCAGAATTATGCCTCTTTGAATATGCAAATCAATATAAATAGCCCTTAAGCTCAGCCTTCTGTGAAAAGACAATGGCAAAAGCACGGGGGAAATAGAAGAATTTCAGTGAATACCAAGTGGAGGCAAGAAAAAACTTACTATTTGTTGGTTTAATCAACAAAAGGAAGTTGATCGAATGACAGAGTGTCGGAGAAACTTGAAAGTTCAAGTTCACAAAGTCGCACAGTGCCAAAAATAAAAAAGAAGCGGTCAGATATCAAAGTCGCCGTGAAAAGGCGAGTCGTAGCCCACCATCTGAGTGTCATATGAAAGCTTATTAGGGTACAGAGAAAAAAAATAGGCACACACGAAATGTCAGCTTTAATCTTGAAATTTCCACTATAATCACATAGTTTATTTTGTCATTAAAGTAGACCATCATAAACTTCATCTTAAAATCGTTTAATTTACTAGTTTCTCAAATCCCATCATAACTAAAGTAGCACGTTAAATGCTTTGTTTTGTATTTGATCTTCTATGTGTTCTATGTGCACTGCCTGCTTCTTAAACAGGCTTTTTCTACCTCCGACAGGACACAGAATCCATTAAATTCGTAATATTACAGCTCTCTGAATAATTAAAATACTGAGATGTACAGTATACGTGATATCATTTTCATGATGATAGGAGTTAAAGCATGTTATTAAACATGGGAACACGGTGGAGCAGTGATAGTGACGAGCAGGCGCCTCGTCCACAGATTGTTCCTGCCTCCTGCAAGATGCTTGCTGTGCCATGCGCGACCTTCGATGAAATAATTTATTGCAGCAGTACTGTCTCTTTCAGACATACTATCCCCCAATTCCTGTCCTTCCTTTTCCTTCTCCAAGTAACCAATCACCACACAATCAGTTCTGTAATAGATGTTAAGCCATCTGTAAGCTCAGAATGCCGATTCTTCAAAACTTTTAAGGAACATTGAAATATATTCGTAGTACATGTTTAATTATTCTATCCATCTGTCTTTCCGCTGTGTCGCGCCAGCCCCAGCAAAAATACAGAGCGAGGCAGGAATAATCGGGGTGCCAGCTCGTCGCTAGCGCTGCTTAATGTACAGATTTTGGAACACTAAAAAAATTTTATTTTGTAATGAAATACAGAGCTCATTTCGTCACTATTTTAGACTAGAAACAGGTAAAGTGACTGGTTTGAAACTTGCTTTGATTTTTACTTCCTTCAGCTGTAATTGTCACTTGGAATAAGCACATTCTAAGCATTACTCTATACTATATAAAGCAGTTAGAAAATACATGAAAAGTTAAGATGAACAACTGTAGCCATGTCCATTACAGTCAGGGACGAGTAGGAGGAGGTTGGTAGCATGCACTGATAAAGCATGATGCTGCATCCAACATTTTACCACCTCAGATGATGCACGACAATTTATTTCTCACTATCATTTCTAACTCCATCACTGAAATAGTGTACATGACACAAAAAGTTAAAAAAAAACTGAAATGAATCACTGCTCCATCAAATTATGCATGAATCTAAATGCCATTTCTAAACATACTCAATGAAAAAATGGCATCAACAAAGGCCTGCCTTTTTGTCTTGAAAGAACAGAGTAACTTTCCCCTCATTAAATTAAACCATGCAGGATTTTTACTAAATTGTATACAAAATATCCTTCAAATTGTAATATCATTAAGAAACTAAGGCCTGTGATGATTAACTTTGTGGTATTATCTTTTACCTTTTCAGTATGTCACTAAGAGTCCAGAAAGTACTGCTACAGGAAAACATCCTGTATGGTTCAATTTCCAAAAAAGACTTTTTGTCTAATGACTACATACCGTACCATTTGTCTTTTCATCCTACATCATGAAGACTTGTTATTTTACACAGGGAGGCTGGTCCTGGACTATTTGAATATTTTTGTGAAAGGCCACTTGGGCCCACTGCACTTTTAATGTTGGACAAAGATTGGAGTAGATGATGCAATTATCTATCTGATCCACAAAGGGCACACCCATCTGGACAAAGCTGATAACACTGTAAGGATTATATTTTTGATTTCTTCAGTGCATCCAACAGACCCAACCATCCCTATTAAGGGATAAGCTCAGGGATACGAGACGGATGAGCTTATGGCTTCATTGAAATGCACTATCTATCTCGCAGATCAGAGTTTGTGAGGCTCAAGGACTATGTACTCTGATGTGGATGTAAGAAACAGTGAAATTCCACAACAAACAATCCTGTTACCTTTTCTGTTGACATTGCACACCTCAGACTATAAATATAATATGCAGAGCTTCATGTAACTTGCAGAACTTCTTAGATAATTCTGCATTAATGGGGTGTATTGGGGTTGAGATATAGTAGAGGAGTCAAGGTGGAAAACTGCTTAATGCAAAAAGAATTGCCTGGTACTACACATTGGCAAAAACAAAGAACTGGTTGTTGGCCTTCTGAGGCAACAATAAGCCTCTACAAAGGAGTAGATGTGGACCATTGCGCTGGTCTAGTAATACGGAGGAACTATATAACAAAGGGCAAAGTAGGCTCTTTTTTTCTTAGGAGACAGTGGGTAGTGACACCCCTTTACATGTCTGTGATAGGCAGTGTGATTTTCTGTACTGAAATGTGCTGGAACGCTTACAACAAAAGACAGTACTCTTGGTCTACTGGTGGTGGTAGCAGCAGAGAAGACAATAAAGACAGAACTGATGGGCATTATGACTAATGCTGCACAAGTGCACAACATTTTCTATGACACACTACGTACTTTTAGCCAAACAATTATTCAACAGTGGAGGGTCAAAAATCACTAATGGGCTCCTTCATACCTACAGCAATACTCTTTTATAACATCTCATTTTGACTGCTCTCTTATGATTAGTCAAATCAGATGTTTTTCTTCTTTTTTGCAATTCATGTGCATGTTTAAGAGGGTTTGTTGTTGTTTGTTAAAATATGTGTACATTTCATGAGCTTCTGTAAAAGCTAACTTTCTCCTTGGGACAAATAAAGTAGGCCTAATGTTTAAACAAAGAAACAAACTAACAACCTGGTTCTTAATGCTGAATGGGTAGCAAGTCAATTAAATAATATCTCAAAAATAAACATTATGTGATGCTCTCAAATTTCTTTTTAAGAACATTTTAATTTTTTTGATTGGAATAAAGATTCACACACTCCTTCACAAAATATATGAGTGGAAGCGAAAGTTTTCTTGTTAAAAATTACACAATATTAAAAAAATTGATACAAAGAGAAATGTTGAGAAAAGAAGTTGTTTCAGCACATGCTAAGATGTTTAATATTTTACAAGTTAATGTAATGATCTTTGTCTGAAAGTAGTTATTTTTAGAAAGGAAGTAACTGCCATGATGTGGTAACTACTAGTCAAGATCTGTACTGAGATTTTACAAATTTAAATACTGCTGATATACACAAACTCTTAAAAAACAAATAATAAAAAGTCATAACTTGCTCTAAAATCTAACAGCAGTATATGAGTGATTTGAATAAGTTCACCTACAAGTAAACTAAGACTTAACCTGCAATTGCTGAGCGCTTTGAGTAGTGAGAAAAGCGCTATATAAATGCAAAGAATTATTATTATTAAGAGCAAGATGGCAACAGCATGTCTGCGAGAGAGTGCCTGTGAATATTATTTGTAACAGCACAAAATGTTTAAATCAGGAACTAATTTATTTTTGGGCATCCAGCCATCCTTCGTTCCCTGAAAAAGTACAGGAAGCCTTATTGTAAGACACTGTAAAGTATTAATGACTGGTGACAGTACCTATCAAAGACAGGTAATAGAATAATTTAAAAAATATTTGCCATTTTTTACCCTATGTGTAACTTTAGCACCTTTCCTCTGTATTTGTGATTTATGAAGTGCTTTGACTGGTGCCCTATATCTTCTGCCCAGACAAGGCACACTCTGCTCCTAAATGTAATCACGTTGTCTAACGGGATAAAAAACAGGGAGTTGACCTGTGAGTGCACACTGAACACACTCTTGAGCCAATAAGTATCATCAATAAGTGATGCATCATGACTTTTATACTGAATTATTTCTTTCCAATTAAGGTGTTGTTAATTTGATAGTATATTTTATTTGGTTTGTTTATTTTGTTTTTGATATCTTCACCTATCATCTTCACTTATGATTACTCCCAGGTTCTCATACACTATTAGGTTTTGTAGTTGTTTTCTACTTGTACTGTATTTGCATTTGCCATTTTGTTCTTGTTCTTCTCTTTCTATTTTCATTACTTTTCTTTTCTCTACATTTATTATCAGACCTTTCAAATCTAGCTTGCTCTTTCAGGTTATTAAATTCCCTTTGTAAATGTTGCTCACTTATTGCAATTAGTATTATATCATCTGTAAATATCAGATTCTGGGTCAATACCCGAGTTAATTTTAGTATTCCAAGGTTGCATTTCCAATTTCTTTCTTTCCCATTTTGATTATATAATTAATATGTATCACAAATAGTAAAGGTGTGAGGCTTTCTCCCTGTTTGACAATTCTTTTCCAACTTCCATTGCTCTGATGTTTGTCCATTTAATTCTATAATTTCTACATATTTTTGATTAATACTTTTAACTATCCTTTTCATTTTTCTGGCACTTCCATTGCATCTAATGCTTCCCAGAAATATCTTTTCAGTACTGAAACAAAAGCTGCTTTTATACCAAAACATGCCAGGTACAATTCTTTATTTTTATCTAATCTTTCTCAATTATTCTTATGGTGAAAATATGTCTTCTGGTCTGTAATTTATTCTATATTGCTTTTCTCAACCTTTTTTATTATCCTTAAATATATATTTTTAATACTACTTATAACAAAATATTGCTCTAGATAGTTTGTGAAATTCCCCTTTTTATATATTGGCACAGTTATATTTCTTTCACATTCCTCTGGTATTCCTTTTGTGTTCCATGCCTACCAGAAGATTTTCTTTAGCCATTTAACTACTGTTGCTCCTCTGTACTTTAACATTACAGCTGTTATGCCGTCTGTCCCAGTTGCTTTGCCGTTTTTTGTTTTTATTAAGAGACTAGCCATCCGCCGTGGCTCCACCCGTGTCGTAGTGAAACAGGACATCTCTGATTAGTGCAAATATATCGTTCCTGCAAGTGAACTATGATTCTTAGTGCGATGACAGAAGTCGCAAAATCAACTAGAATGTTCAAGCAAATTATAGAAAAAAACCTGATTTAAATCCCTTAAGTAGTTCTCTCGTGAAAAGTGGACAGATATACAGACAGACAGAGATTGGATTTTATATAGAGTGAGATTTGTTATTTCTTCTTTTGTAATTCCTCCATTTCTTCTTCATTTTTTTTGGCATAGTGGGCTCGTCTTGCTTTAAGAATCACGCCTACCTCTGTCTGCAATTCTCCTTTCAAGTTTTTTATGCTTCAGATTGTCTGTGTTCAGCTTCCCTTTAACCCTTTTACTATATTTCAGAACTGTTTTGATTTTCAATGTAATTTCCACTGTTTTCTTCCCAAATTCTTCCCAGCACATTTTCTTTGCAGATTTCAAGTGGATAGTCATCCATACCACATTTTACACTTGTTGCACAGACATAATTGTTTGTGGACTCCAAACACATAGACTTTGCTTTTTGTCTTTTTGAACCCTGGGAGTGTACTATATCTACAATATTAACTTAACAGATTTTCATATTCTTGTATATACAGGGGCCTATGTTTAATCACATTTTTTGTCAAACAGTAAAATAATTTATTATTATTTACTCTGCATAAACAACAACCTGCTCTGTAATGTGTTTTTTCTTGGCAGGTTATATTCTATACTAGTTAATCTTGGTAGATAGTGATGGGCTGGAATGGACCCAGATAAGTTTGAAAAGAGTTTTTATTAAGAATTGATTGTGAATGTTTTACACTGTACATACCTTTAGTTTCTACCTCAGTTATCTTTCTGTGACTCTTCCAGTATTATGCAGTTAACATAACTGTAGACTCTCTACAGCACAAATGTATAGTAAATATACATCTAAACATTTATTTCACGATATTCCTTCACTGTATTATAACTGCAATGACGTAAAAACCAAATTCTGTGCATAATTAAATATGCCACGTATGTAACTGAGATCTCTGCATCAGTCAGAATATCAATCTTTTAGAATACTATACACACTATTATTTTTACAAATTAATACAATTTCTGATGTTAAAACTAATATTTCTAAATTGCTATTTAGCATTACATAAAACATTCCCCTTACCATCATCAAGATAAGCCTGGTCCAGATTTTCCTGCTTGACTGTGACTCTTCCACCTGGTATTTCTTTCTGCTCTTCTAGGCATTGTTGTGATTCTAATTGCCTTGGTGGAGACCTGTGTTTAGCAATCTTCTGAATATAAGGCTGTTGTTGGATTACTGTTGGGTAGAAGCTTGTACTTATTCTTGTGGACTGAGTAACAGCAGGAGCAGGAGAACGTGCAGGTGAATTTTGGAAACTTTCACAATACATTATATGCTGGTGATCACTGAGGCCACCTCCTCTGATCTGGTGATTAGTAGGAGAAAACTGAATAATAGAAGATGGAGGCTGATTGGGTGAAGATGACTGCTGGTGGATCATGGTGGAAGACTGTCCTGGAGAGCCAGTGTGAACTAAGACAGAACAGTGTGCATCTTGGATAATGGCTCCTGGAGAGGTCATAAGATTGGTCTGTTGGTAAATCAATGGGCTTGAACTCAGGCTCCTGCTTTTGGGATAAATGACTGCTCTACTACGTGAATCTGGTGGTGATATACCTGAAGGTATTTGCTGACATGATGCAACAAAACAGGTTTCAGAATTGATCATTCCTTGTGGATGATAATAGGAGTGCTGCATTGTTGCAAAACCATGAGCTACTTTCATTTGCAATTCACAATCATCGATGGGCTCTGTTTTGATAGCTGAAACAATAACAATGGACAGAAAAATGTGAGGTCATGATGTTAATACTGTTTAAAATTAAACAAGCTGACATTATGTTATAGCAAAGCTATAAACAAGATCAGCACCAATAACTAATAAAAAACAAAAAATTATTAGAACAGTCAGTCAGTCATTTCCAACCCGCTATATCCTAACACAGGGTCACAGGGGTCTGCTGGAGCCAATCCCAGCCAGCACAGGGCACAAGGCAGGAACAAATCCCCAGGCAGGGCACCATCCCACCACAGGGCACACACACACCAAGCTCACACTAGGGACAATTTAGGATCACCAACACACCTAACCTGCATGTCTTTGGAATGTGGGAGGAGACTGGAGTACCCGGAGAAAACCCACGCAGACACGGGGAGAACATGCAAATTCCATGCAGGGAGGACCCTGGAAGCGAACCCAGGTCTCCTTACTGCGAGGCAGCAGCGCTACCACTGCACCACCGTGCCGCCCTTATTAGAACAGTAAAACTCTAAAATGAATAAGTACTAATTGCTAATAAAAATCAAGAATTATTATAATCGCATCACTTTTAATTGATCACCATGGCAGCTACTTCTAATTATGAAAAAGGCTGGTAAGAATTATATGTCACACTAATCCAGGAAACCAGAAGCATGTTGCAGGAAATGATTTGTTACAAACTCTGCATAGTTTAGATGAGATGCACCCAATGAAATGTTCCGTCTCTTTTAGCATATGCAGACCTATCAAGATTCGATCTTTATTTAAACAGTAATTTTAGACAAAGGTTAAGGAATTAAAAAACAAAACCATGAAAATTTTGCTTTACAATGATTTATTTAATGAAAAATGAACAGATATACCATTTCCTTCAGTAAAAAAAGTAAGTGCACCCTTGGCTCTGACAGATGGTACTGTCCTCTTTGGCATAAACAACCTTAAGTAGGCTTTTCCTATAACTGTCTACCATGTCTCTGACGTTGACTTGGAGAGAGTTCTTACCATTCCTCCATACAGAATTCCTTTGGCAAAACAATGTTTGAGGGGTGTCTTGCACGCACAGCCCGTTTCAAATACCCTAACACCATCTTGGTGGCATTCAGGTCCAGGCTTTGATTTGGCCATTACAGAATCCTTTGTTTGTGCCATTTCCTCTATTTGTAGGATTTACTGGTATGTTTAGAGTTGCTGACATGTTGCAGGGTCTGCTTTCGGTTGAGCTACAATTTTCTGACAGAAGGCCTGACATTTTCTTTAAGCACCCTCTGGTACAATGAAGAATTCATAGTGGATTATATGATGATGAGGCGCTGTCCAGGCCCTTAAGTAGCAAAGCATTCCCAAACCATAATATTTCCACCACCATGCTTCACAGCTTGTATCAGGTTCTTCTGGTCAAATGCTATCTTATGTTATTGGTAAACATGTCTTCTGGTACTATGGTCAAATAACTCTATCTCTGCCTCATCTGCTAAAATAATAATGTTTCAGAAATCCTGATCTTTGCCTCGGGGTTTATGGGCAAACCTTAGTCTTCTTCCGATATTCTTTCTGGACAACACGGTTTTCCTCCAGACACACCTCCCATGTAGATCTTATTTGTGCAGCCCTTTTCTAATCATAGACTCATGCACTTTGATGTCAACAGTGGCACGAGCTACCTGTAGGCCTGGTGATGAAATTAATTTGTTCTTAGACTATTTCAGCATCCTGCATTCTCCTCTCAGACTGAACTTGCTGGGGAGACAAGGCTCGCCTGAACAAGTTGGCAGCTGTTACAAATTTTCTATACTTGTAAATGATCTTCTGGACAGTGAAATAGCTAATTTCCAATTGTTTGGAGATCTTTTTAAATCCCTATCCAGACTTATAGGCATGTATAATATTTTTTTCTAAAGACCTCAAAGAGCTCTCTTAGTCTAGGCATGTTAATAATACACACCTCAACAACAAAATGCAAACCAAACCAAATGTCTGAGCTTAAAACAAGACAGATTCCTCCAAGATCCTCTCTAATGATTTTTTAATTATTTGCACTTGATCTGGTACACCTGATTCTAATTTTGAGTATTTGAGGAAGTGATAAATGTAGTACTTGTGTTTTCCAAATATGAAATTTGCATTTAAGCTTATTTAAGGTATACAATGGCCTAGAAAATGTAAAATTTGGCATGACGTTTATTATATTACCTTTATACATATATATACTGTTTAAATGAAGATGAAATCCTTACATACGGCTTTGTAGTTTCTAAGATTCTCATTCACTACAGCTAAAGAATTACAGTAGGTATAAGGTGGGAAACAGTACTGAAAGGTGAGCCAGTCCACTGCAAGCCACTTTCATGTACAAACATGAACTAAATTGTACATGGCTAATTTAGCATCACCAATTAACCTAATCTGCATGTCACTAGACTATGGGAGGAAAAGCAGAATACCCAGAGAAAATATTACAAAGACACACAGGTAGGTTGTGGACTAAAATTCCAACTCAGTGTATCATGTTACCTTGGAATTTAAAGTGAAATGAAAATATACAATGGAAAATACAAAGATATGCTACTTTACATCTTTGCAAAGGCATTAGTAATGTAGAATGATAACATTACATTTCAAAGTAGGTGAAATCAGTGCAATGCTCCCTGACTTTCTTTTTGTAATCAAAATAATGCAAGGGCTATGAATATATTAGCAAGCTTCAAAAATAAAGTAAAACTATTGCAGAGTAAACCCTGTTACTACATACAGTATGTGGTTATTAGTGCTACACAGATGTCAAACAATAAACATTAGAAGCTTTGATTTAGTATAAAATACCAAACATACAACACATGCATTAAAAGTAGCAGCAGCTGAAGCAAGATAAGAAATTTCAATAGATGACCCAGTTAGCAACACAACTTCTTTGGCAGAAAACTAGGTGGAAAATCAGAGATAATTCAAATATCAATTCCTTTACAAGTAGTTCAAAATACTGGCATGCTGTATGCTGCAATCAGTTGGTACAAAAAGTACAATATGGTGATTTTAGCAAATTTAACACTTGTTTGGTAATCTTGTATGCTTTTTAAGGAATGTTTAGAGATTTATGCATTATTTTCTGTGTAGAGAGAATGCAACTTCCTAAAAGATGTGCAGCACCCCTAAAGTGCAGTGATTGGCAGATCAATAAGGCTATGTGTTAAATTATAAATCTACATGCAAATAGCAGTGGTATCCTGGCAAAGATTTTGATAATGTCAAGTGGCACATCATTTCTAACAGTAAAGTTTAGCATTAGCCACTTCACAGTGCTTGTGTAAAAGAGTCTTAAGACACATATAGAAGATTATTTATCATTTTGAAATATCTATGCATCAAATTATTACCTGGTAGTGGGAAGTAAGTGAAATGTTGAGGTTGACTTCTTTTTCTCTTTCCATTGATTACAAAAAAGTTCACTTTAACTGCATGACGTATTGATGGATCCCTATATGGTGGGACTTCAACAAATAACATGCTCTGAAAAAGAAATGAATAAGTGTGTAAATGTGTTTTCTTTTAATAAGAAAATTACTAAATTTTACAATGTGCAATTAACACTTTATAACACTTTTAGGCTACAAATGCATTCATACTCATATCTTCAATAGAGACCATCCAGGCTCTATGTCTATGACCTTCACTGAAATATGGTAGAAAGTCCAGCAGATGAACTCTAGATACACAGGAATGTCTAACAACATGATATCACTACCCACTTAAGTCTTCTAAGTTCTACCCAGTCAACACTTCCTCATTTAAGCCAGCTGACACAATGTAGCAAAACAATTACAATTTATCACTTTTCTTTACATAACTACTACAATCTTTGGCATACGTTACCCTGGTACATTTATGAATATCTAGTATTTAACCTAGTGTTTCATACAAACTACAGTATAAACTAACACAGAAATATTGATTCATCCATTTGATTCAGATCAGGTAGCACGCTCTGCCAATGAAACACTTTCAGGTATCCTAAGTACTCCTCACATGAGCTTTAATGTCTTTTGTAAGGATTACAGGATCAGCTGGATATATTGTTTAAAGTATCAAAGATGTATTCTTATAAAGTGTAATACCCCGAATAGCTGCTAACTGAGAACTCTTGTTCCAGATTCAGTTCAGTGCTAAGAGGTAATTGAAGGAAATCTAGATAAGATGTTCAAACTTGTTAGTATGCCAGTATTTGTTAAATTGTAGCAGCGCGTCACCTCTCATTTTCATCCGGTTTGGTTTTCATGGACTTTGCGGTGTGGTGTTCGTGTATATATCCATCCATCCATCCATCTTCCAACCCGCTGAATCCGAACACAGGGTCACGGGGGTCTGCTGGAGCCAATCCCAGCCAACACAGGGCACAAGGCAGGAACCAATCCCGGACAGGACACACACAAACACACCCACACACCAAGCACACACTAGGGCCAATTTAGAATCGCCAATCCACCTAATCAGCATGTCTTTGGACTGTGGGAGGAAACCGGAGCGCCCGGAGGAAACCCACGCAGACACGGGGAGAACATGCAAACTCCACGCGGGGAGGACCCGGGAATCGAACCCAGGTCCCCAGGTGGCCCAACTGCGAGGCAGCAGCGCTACCCACTGCGCCACCGTGCCGCCCTCGTGTATATATGTTAAATGAAATATCGCCGAAAGGGTCAGGGGTGGTTTTATTGTTTTTCATTCAGTTAATTTTATTTCATTATATTCTGAATTGTTTGCTTTTCCCAGTGTGCTTTATTGGTCTCTGTTGTGAGTGTGTGTGGGTCGATCCAAGGCTGGGGACATTCCTGGGATCTCCTCTATTAAAATAAATAAATCACGGTCACCTTTGACGGTGTGAATCTTGGCGGCCCGACTGCTACAGATTTTGGCGAGCCGGGTAGGAGCCAGGGTTATTTACGTTCCCTTCTAGCCGACTTTACATACACCCTTTCAGAAGCATGTCTGTTGTAAGCGCAGTGCAGGGCGAGGAGCTTGAACTGAGTGGACCGCTGGTTGATGTGCGTCCGCTGCCTAGGCTACGTCACGTTACAGTCAGAGCCCCTCTCAAGGAAGAGTTGAGCCTGCTGCATTCCTTGTGTGTCTCCAGTCCGGAGCAACCCGAGACTGGCGAGGGATGGCTTCTGCATGACCTGACGCTGCGCCTAGAACAGCTAGAGACGCGGGTGGATGACATTGCCCGCAGTTTTCTCAATCGAAATGAAACCGTCTATGAACTCATTGATGCCATGGCCGCCCGAGTTTCCGGTGAGGCGGTTGTGAGGGTGCAGCGTCTGGAACAGTCCTTCGCGAAGTGTGTCCAGCGCCTGGAAGCCAATATGAGAGAGGAGATCAGGAGGCAGGTGCATGAAAGCTGGCGTGCCGTCACGCAGCCACGGTGGCAGTCGACTCCTTTAGCGGGAGTGGGGAACGACTGGGGACAGTCGTCCTTGTCCGTTGTGATGCCGCAGCTGGAGTTTCCTAAGCTGGCCCCTCAGTGTGCACCCACAGGCATTGTCGACTTTGTAGAGGAGGTCGACATGTTCATGGAATTGCATCCTCTGAGTGGAGCCAAGCTGCGGGGATTCCTGAACGCGGCATTCAGCGGGCCAGCTCGCTCTTGGTGGTTTGCTGAGCGGCACAAGTGTAACACCTGGGCGGAGTTTCGCGCTGCCTTCTTGAAAGCGTTCCTCTCAGATGAATAACAAGCGCTACTGGAAGAAAAGCTCCAGACCTTTGTACAAAAGCCATCGCAGAGTCTCAGGGACTTTGTCTTTCAATTCTGTGCGTTGTGCCTTAAGTGGAGATCTGACATTTGTGAGGAAGAGATATTGCGATGTGTCCTTGATGCATGTGACCCTTGGGTGGCAGCTACTCTGAGGGGGGTCGTGAAATCAGTAGATGAGTTGGTGAAGGTGGGGTCCCGAGTGGAAAAGGACTGGGCGGCTATCGGGATTGGTGGGTCTCGAAAGGGTCCCACGTCTCGAGAAGTCCCCTGTCCCAAACCACGAGGAAAAGCCCCAGTGGATCCCTGTGCCAATCTCACCTTGGTGCAAGCCACCTTGCCCCTCTTAGTGGTGCCCGTACAAGTGCGAGGTGTCACTGGAGAGGCAGTCGTAGATACAGGGAGCACGTATACCCTTATGAAATACAGCTTGTGGGAAAAGCTTAAAGTGCCTCATGAGCAGTTAAGGGAAAGTGCAAAAGTAAAATTCTTTCTTGCGGATGGAAGGGCGCACGGGGCCAGGGGCAGGGTTCCTATGAGGCTCTGCTTACATGAGACACACTGGGAGACAGAGGTTTACATCCTGGAAGATGGCCACCTGTCAATGCCCTTATTACTGGGAATGGACTCTCTTGTGTCGGTAGGTGTTACTATCCATCTGTCGCGGCTGGAGTATGAGTTGCCGGGGGGTGAAGTCCATCGGTTTGGGACGAAGGCTCAAAGCAATCTGGTTTGGCCTAACTTGTGTTATTATCTCGCGCAGTTTGTAGATGAGCCAAGCCCAGTAGATAAGGCTGTTTTTGAACAGCCAGAGCTCGTTCAGCCACTGCTTAAGAGGTGGCACTCTGTGTGGATGGACAAATTGGGTCGGACTGAAGTGGTGTGTCATCACATTCACACAGTCGACCCTGTCCCAGTTTGGCACCGAGCCTACAGAGTGTCACCTCTGAAAAGAGGAATAATCAAGAAGTGGGTTGACCAGATGTTGGAGGAGGGGGTCATCGAGCCTTCCACCTCGCCATGGGCTAGCCCTATGGTGCTCGTTCAGAAGGCCGACGAGACCTGTGTGGACTATCGGGAGCTGAACAAGAAGACCTTGGATGATGCTTACCCCATGCCACTCATTCATGACATCTTGGAGTCTTTGCATGGGGTAGCAGTATTCAGCTCCCTAGATTTGAAGTCCGGGTATTGGCAGGTGAGGATGGGGAAAAGCAGCATGGAGAAAACCGCCGTCATCACCCCGGAGGGGTTGTTCCAGTTTCGGGTGATGCCCTTTGGACTTAAAAATGCTGGGGCATCATTCCAACGGCTAATAGAGCAAGTCCTCCGGGGACTCATTGAGAAGACCTGTTTTGTTTATATCGATGACATCATTGTATTCTCCCCATCTGTCCAACAACATCTAAAGGACCTCGACCACATCTTCCAGCGACTGCATAAGGCTCATCTGACCCTCAACCACAAGAAGTGTAGATTTCGGCAAGACCATCTGAACTTCCTCGGCCATGTGGTGTCAGCAGACGGGGTCCGGGTGGACCCAAAGAAAATTAAGTCCATCTTGGACTACCCAGCGCCCCAGGAGGTAAAAAGCCTCCAGCGTTTCCTGGGGATGGCTGGGTGGTTCCACAAATTTGTGCATGGGTTTGCAGACATTGCTGTCCCTTTGTTCCAGCTGCTGAGGAAGGGATCCCCTTGGGAATGGTCACCAACGTGCCAGGACTCTTTTGAAAGACTCAAACAGGCCCTGATATTGCCTCCAGTCCTGGCACAGCCTGATCCTTCATTAACCTTTCAGGTCCACACTGACGCAAGTGATCTCAGGCTCGGCGCCGTTCTCTTGCAAACTAGTCAAGGAGAGGAAAGAGTGGTGGCCTATGCTTCATGGTCACTAAAAGGCACCGAGTATAATTATTCCACCACCGAGAAGGAATGCCTCGCTGTCGTGTGGGCCGTGGGAAAAGTGGCATCACTTCCTGGAGGAAACATCATTTGAAGTCTACACGGACCATAAGGCTCTGACCTGGGCATTCAATTGCCCGAAGACCACGTCTAGGCTAACAAGGTGGGTATTGTGCCTCCAACAGTTCACGTTCAGGGTGTGCTATCGGAAGGGCTGTGCTAATGTTGTGCCCGATGCCTTATCACGGGTTTACGAGCCCGCACCAGTGGTATGTGCGGTATCGGTCTCTAACCCTTGGCCTAATCTTCCCCTGAACATGCAGGAAATCGTTCAATCTCAAGCAGCCAGTCCTGTATTGCAGGGGTTAAGAGAGGGTCCAGGGGGGAGGCCTGACCACATACATTATAGGGAACTTCAAGGGGCACTCTATTGCTGTGTTCCAACAAAAGATCGGGGTTACCATTATCATTTGGTAGTGCCCGAGACATATGTGCCCAAATTCCTACAGTATTACCATGACAGCCCGATTGGTGGTCACCTTGGACGTTCTAAGACACTGTTTAAAATCTTGGAGGTGACATGGTGGCCGACGATACGCAAAGACGTCTGGTCCCATGTCCAGACTTGTACCACCTGTCAGCAATACAAAACCCCATCTGGTCTACCCTCAGGACAGCTTCAACCAGTAACCATCACTACCCCGGGGGAAAGCCTAGGCGTGGACCTAATGGGACCATTTCCTGCTAGTAAGGGCTGGGAGACCTACCTGATGGTGGTTGTGAACTATTTTACTCGATGGGTGGAGCTATTCCCTTTGGCTAATGCCAGCGCCAAGAAGATATGTTCCACCCTGAAGGATGAGATATTTACCCGATGGGGGGTGCCGAAGACCATCATCACAGATCAGGGCCCGCAGTTTACCAGCTCAGAAGCCGAAGAATTGTGGAAACAATGGGGGGTGGTTCACATGAAAACAACAGCATACCATCCCCAATCTAATCGCACTGAGCAGGTGAATGATAGCATCCTTCATCGGAGACCACCATCAGGATTGGACAAAGTGACATTGTTAGCTTTAGGCAGACAGATAAATGGTCCACTAGAAAGGATAATCGAGCACAACCCACCTAAACCAGACTCATCACTACATAATCACTTGCAGACTATACAACAAATCACACAACGGGTAAAGGAGAGGATGGTGAGGTCCCAGACCAGACAATCTCAATCATACAACTGGAGACATAAGCCTGTGCAATTCTCGGTTGGGGAAAGAGTCTGGATCAGGACTCATCCCCTCTCCAAAGCCTCTGAGAAATTCATGGCTAAACTGGCTCCTAAGTGGTTTGGCCAGGCTACGGTTGTCCAAAAGAAGGGACCAGTGACCTACGCAGTGGAATGGGGATTGCCAGGGACTAAGAAAATAGACACTGTTAACATCTCTAATCTCAAGCCTTGGTTCGGCCGTACACCATGGCCTGGGGGTGGGGATTGTAGCAGTGCTACTAAATAAGAACTGCATCTCCCAGCAGTCCTTTCAGGGGCTGCTGGGGTCAAAGGTGGTCAAAGGAGGTTAAAAGGAAGGAAGAGGGCAAAAGGAGAAAAAAGTTGTTTTGTTGTTGTACGTGGGGTGTTGCATTTCTCTGTCATTCTGCCTGCTGTTTAACTGAGCCATATTTAATCATTGTGTCCTGGACTGTATTTGTTTGTTGGGATACATTCCTCTCACTCCCAAAATTGCACGACAACTGACTTCCACATTTTGCCTTGCTAATGAAAATCACACACAGCATTAAAACAGACTTTTATAGAGGCTTTACACATGAATACATTACATATAGAAACAAAACTATTAGCAAAATATTATGGCTGTTTATCTTTCATCAATTG
This sequence comes from Erpetoichthys calabaricus, assembly GCF_900747795.2. NCBI lineage: Eukaryota > Metazoa > Chordata > Cladistia > Polypteriformes > Polypteridae > Erpetoichthys > Erpetoichthys calabaricus. Next base: position 131,040,105 of record NC_041403.2, read on the forward strand.
CATTTTATACTTGTAACAGAATAAGTAATGAAGATTTAGATATTAGCCAGAGAAGATAAATAGCACTGAAGGTATGAGTAGGTTCAAAGGTACTGGAGGTACAGTAGAACTTTAGGAATATAGCTATTAAATCCTGGTGTATGGTAATTTAAAAATAAACCAGCATTTATCAATTCCTAAACTACTGTATATACATAATTTGATCATTTAATATATGGACAACTCCTTTTAAAAAGTATACTAATATAAACTTGAAAGATAGCATTTAATATCAATAATCAGGTACAGAAGATACTTCATGCAGCCAGTTCAATGCCCGGACTATTCTGTGTGTAGTTTGCCCTGTTCATTGGTTTCCTCCAACATGCCAGATACATATTGGACATATTAGGTTAACTGTAATTCCGGTGACTCTAAATTGGACCAATATAAATACAGTAGGTTTCGGTGTGCATGGGAATGTGTCATAGAATATGATCCAATCGAGAGTAGTATTCTGCCTTGTTTCTGATGTTGTAGGTATAGGTTCTCATTCCCTTCAGTCTTGTATTCAATGATGCAGATTCAGAGAATGGATGGACATGTTTTGCTTACTCACAGGTTGACTCTTGTCCTTGTCCACAGTTGCTTCTATGTCCCAGATTTGCTGCCCATCTGTTAAAAAAATAAAAAGGTTTATTGTTAAGCACTGTATGGGATTAAACAGTGCAAAAATAGTTTTCTATACCCAGCATATAATGTTAGTTTAATTAAAATGTGATATTAAATGTGTTTAAGATATGAATAATTTTAAATAATTAACAATGATTTTATTGATTTACTAGCCGACGCCCGCCGTAGCATACGGTGGTGTAAGAATAGGAACGGAAAACGGTGAGAAAGGAATTCAGAAATCAAGAAGAAATAAATACTTCTTGAAAGATGCAGTGTACATACAGAATTTCCGGCCAAACAGGATTACATGTGAAAGTGATAAATAAATCAGGCTTTCCGAATTTACGTACTGGAAATGTGGAGGTTAAAATGATCATTTTGCCTACACGAACATTGATATTTTCAGCGTTTGCTTCCAGTGCGTCTGATAGTTCGACGCGCAGATCTTGTTGATGTAATCTGAGATAGTTGAGACACATGCCCTCTGTTTTAACATACGCATCTACAACGTACTGTTGGAATAGTTTGCCACTGGAGTGCAAAATACTAAATGTATTCCTCATTGCTAATCTGTACGCGTAAAATTGGCATTGAGTAAGCCTTATTTGTAAATCTTTGTGCCAGCCAATGTCTCCATAAGGGAATAAAAGTGGGTAAACCATAGGATCGCAATTCATATTGAGCGTGGAAATCTGTTTACAGGAGTTGCCTATGGGATAGATGCAAATGTCCCTTTCGGCAGGCGTTTCGCCATCTTCTCCAACGAAAATCGCTGCAACATCAGTGTGACATGTCAGGACATTGTATCGTTGTAAATCCTGCCTAGGGGTTTCCTTGAAAACCATTTGTACAGATGCTGTTGGATTGGACTGAGCGATTTTATGCATGTGTTTGTATGATTTAGCGAAGGGGTTGATGGTTCTGAGCATAGAATCTAGCTGGAGAAGTACATTTTCGCTGCATGCAGAATTTGCTTTATTTTGTAGGCGGACTTTAGTAGCTTGTGCTGTGTCAAAAACATACAACTGTCCATATCCTGGAGAGGTAGAAGTGTTAGCGTATAGTGGAGAGATTTGGTGATAAATTTGCCCGTGTATTTTAAAACAGTATGGTCCGTGGCCAGGAGGTTGAGTTATCTGTGCACCCATGGAAGCAAACGCTAGAGAAGGGTTGTATTCTCGATTGTGTCCACGATAATTTTTAGCTTCTGATGTTTGCTGTGTAAGAAGCTGTTGTAAAGACACAGGTGGCTCCTGCAAGGGTGGTAAAGCTACTTTACCGTTGTGGCAGCACCTCGAGTACTTGTTGGATGTATTACTCCCAGCAGGCCAGTATAGTGAATGACGTGGAAGACAATGAATAGGAATCGAGAAATGCCGTGTCGGCTGTTTGTGGACGGGACTGGTTTTGAAGTGGAAGCAGGACAAACCAGAAAAGAAATATATATAAGAGATTAATTACTTCTGTGTCAGCTTATTTTTTTGACCTTCCCCGTGCAGACAATCTATAAAATAGAGGGAACTATATGTATTGTTTCCCATGAATATACAGTACCATGGTTGCTCAACTGTAAATTGTATATAATTATAGATGATTGGTCATATAATATTTTACTGCTAAGTATCTAGAACTTAATTAACTATTTGGACTCCTCATGCAAACTTATTAACAGTTGTATTTAAAGCAAAGGCTGCTTCCATGATATGCATGCTTAAGCAATCTAGGCCAGGGTTACTCAGCTCCAGTCCTGGTGGTTAACAGTGGCTACAGGTTTTTGCTTTAACCAAATTTTTAATTAGAATCCATTTATTTACTACTAAAGCAGCATATTTTTCCGGGCTTCAAATTAGTTAATGTCTCTATTATAATTCAGAACCCTTAATTACCTGTTTTAATTTTAAACAGCAACATTAAGGTTTTAAATGATGAATGTTTTTTAACCAGCCATCAGCTAATAATGAGGTTGAAAAGACAAAGGAACCAGCAATTCTCCAGCTAATGTGCTTCCATTTAAACCTGTGCATAAACCTGTGCATAGCTGTACACGTAGAACAAAAATCAAAAACACTCACAACACGTATACAGGAAAATTGCAAAGTTGTCAGAAGGCAGGACCCGCAGTCTCTGATTTATGCACATACAATTTCAACCAGACACACATTTAAATGTGACTCAGTGCAAATAAAATTCAAGGCTAATATTAAAAGTGCCAGAGAACTGACAGAATCATAGATATTCAATGAAAGCGCCATTAACAAACATTTGGACATGAACCCAGCATATGCAGGCTTGAAAAGAAGAACATGCACATAACAAATAAGACTTTATGACCAATACACTCCAAACCCTGCCTCATTAATACCCCCCATCCAACTACCCTCCTTTCCTTATTTTCTATATATTACTTAGGATTTCTGTATGTCTAATCATTTTCCTCTGATGATGACACCTGACAGGAGTTGAAAGATTAGGAATAAAAAAAACTCTGTGTTAATACAATGTTTGAAATAAACAAGAGAGAAGGATATGACAAAGAGATACAAATGTGTTCTGGACCATAAAACATTTGGATAATGTTCTCAGAAAATGAAAAATCTACAATGTGATAAAGATTTGCCTTGGAAGAATGAAAACACTATCAAGTCATATGAATAAACACCAAGTTTCAATATTTGCTATGCCTGGCTTGTAATTAAAAAACTGGTTGGAATGAAAACCTGCAGGACCTATATAAGAACTCAGAACTCTTCACTTTCGGCACACTTAAGTTGTAGGTCTAATTTTAAATGGATATATTTGCTATTTTTGCCCATCAATCTACCCTCAATAACCCTTAACAAAGTGAACATATTTTTCAGAAAGGTTTACAAATCTCTTAAAAACAAAAAACTGAAATTTGTCATTTAAAGAAGTATTCAGACCCTTTGTTGTTGCACTACACATTGTGGTCAGATGCATCTTATTTGCTTTAATTATCCTGGAGATGTGTCTAGAAAAGGAATTGATTGAACATAGTTTAGAAAGGCATCCACCTGTGTACAGTGTATATAACCTCCCATAATTCACAATGTAGGACAGAATAAACACCAAGCTATGAAGTCCCAGGAACTCTCCGTAAACCTCTGCAATAAAATTGTGGTGACGGCAAGGGTATAAAAACATTTCTAAAGCTCTGAGGGTTCCCAAGACCATATGTGTCTCAATAATTGTGAAATGTATGAAGGTTGGAACCAACAGAACTCGTCCTAGAGTTGGTGGTTCGCCCAAACTAAGTAACAGAACAGGCACTGCTCATGAACTTCCTAATGCCATCTCTACGGTAAAGCATGGTGATGGCGGCATCACATTATACGGGTGCTTCTCAGTGGCAGGGAGACTGGTCAGAATTGAGGGAAGGACGAATGCAGACAAAAACCAGATATGTCCTTCAAGAAAACCTGATCCAGAGTGCACAAAGCTTATGATGTGGGAGAGAGTTCACCATTCAGCATGACAATGGCTCAGAACATATAGCCAAGACAACTTTGGAGTGGCTTGGCACAAATCTCTGACTGTTCTTGAGTGGCCTAGCCAAAGCCCAGACAAACTCTGTAGAACATCTATGAAGACACCAGAAGATGGTAGTTTACAGATCGATGAAGCGTGAGTGAATACTCCAGGACAAATGGGATAAACTTCCCAAATCCAGGTGTGCAGTGATTGTAGAGACTCACCCAAGAAGACTCAAAGTTCTAATTCTTCTCAAATGACTCCTACTAAGTACTGAATTATGGGTCTGAATACTTGTGAATGAGAGATTTCTGTTTCTGATTTTTAACAAATGTACAAACCTTTCTGAAAAATGGTTTACACTTTGTCATTACGGGTTACTGAGTGGAGACTGAAGGGGTGTGTGGTATGGCCAAAAATGTATATCACTATATAATTAAAAATGATCATGCTTACGGTATTTATCATGGTATAATCTATGTGTATATACTTTTCATAGGTGCTTCTGTTGGCCCAATTTTATAGGTTAACAGTGGGTTGTTCTAATGTGATGTTTCTTTTCATAAGGACCACTTTATTCAATAAAAGTAATAATAATAATAACAATAACAATAATTCAATTTCCTTACATAGTGCCTTTCCTATGCTCAAATATCGGTAATATCAGTATAAAATACTAAATAAAAAAATACAGGAAACACAACACTTTGAATTAGAGACAATAAACTGCAACAAAATCCAAAAATCCAAATATTGATCACCCTTTCACATTTGTGGAGGTTGGGGGTGGAAGACATTTGAATGTATATGGTCTCAAAATAACAAGCATTAAATACTAATATCTCTATATATATAAAATCCAATGTCTGTCTGTCTGTATGCCTGTCTGCTTTTCATGAGAGAACTACTTAACAGATTTAGATTGGGTTGTTTTCTATAGTATAATTTGCTTGAACATTCCGGTTGATTTTGCGACTTAGAATCATAGTTCGCTTGCAAGAGCGATATATTCGCGCTAATCCGAGACACAGGCTGCAGGCTGAGGGGAAAGGGAGCCAGGCAGGGCCCTCCTCGCTGTCCAGTTTTACTTCCAATGCAGGCGGAGCCACGGGGCACGGTTAGTATATGTATAAATATATATATACCATGCCCTCTACTAATATTGGCAGCCCTTGTAAAAATTAGTAAGAAGGGTTAGTGAAAAATAACTGTTTGCTGAGGAACGGTTATCTTGCACTGAAAAATGAAAAACACCTGACTTTTAACTGAAACAAGTTCATTCAAAGAAACACAAAGCCCTCATCAAGAAATAAATATTTTTAACAAAAACACATATGCCACAATTGTTTGCACCCTTGGAAATTAATGTGAAACAATGTAACTTAAGCATGTTTCCCATTTAAATTGGACATTGTTAAATTGATTGTAGTGCATAGGAACCTTCTAGCTGAAATCAATGACTTCCTGATTAACTGGTACACAAAAGTGAGGAAAAAAGAAACAAGTTTACTTAGCCAACCATCATCATGACAAAGAAAAGAGAACACTCAATCCAAATGAAGGAGAAGTGTGTTGCCCTTCATAACTCAGGGAATGGTTATAAAAAAAATAGCAACTCACTTGAAAATGCCCATTACTACAGTTAGGACAATAATAAAAAAAGTGGTCATCAACTGGAACTGTGACAAACTTGCCTGGAAGAGGGCCCAAGTTTATTTTACCCCGATGTACAGTGAGAAGGATGGTAAGAGAGGCAATAATATCTCCAAGGATCACTGTAAGGGAATTGCAAGAAAAAGTAAAATGCTGGGATTATCAAGTCTCCAGAACCACCATAAGATGGCATCTCCATGTCAACTAATTATTTGGAAGGTTTCCCAGAAAGTAGCCTTTTCTGTCAGTTATCCACAAACATAAGCGACTGGAGTTTGTAAAACGTTACTACAACTTTGACTGGAACCGTGTTCTATGTTCAGATGAAACAAAAATTGAACTTTTTGGCAAAAAACACGCAAAGTGGGTTTGATGTAAAAAGAAGGATGGCTATAATGAAAAGATCCTTGTCCCAAGTGTGAAATATGGTGGATGTTCTATGATGTTGTGGGGCTGTTTATCCTCCAAAGGCCCTAGAAACATTATTAGGATTCCATTAAATATCAGGAGATTTTAAATCAAAACCTGGCTGCCTCTGCCAGGAAACTAAAACTAGGTAATCACTGGATCTTCCAGCAGGATAATGATCCGAAACACATGTCCAAATCAACCCTGCAATTGTTAACTGACCACAAAATCAAAGTTCTGCCATGGCCATCTCAGTCCCTTTATCTGAACCCTACTGAAAACCTGTGGAGTGAGCTGAACAGAAGAGTATATAGGAGAGGGACAAGGACCCTGGATGATCTGGAGAGATTATGTAAAGAAGAATGGTTTCAGATGCCATGCTCTGTATTCTCCGACTTTATAGAAGGTTAGAAGAGAAGACTCTGTGCTGTTATATTGGCAAAGGGAGGTGATATAAAGTATTAAATGCAGGGGTGCCAACAATTGTGGTACATGTGTTTTATTAAAAATATTTATTTCTTGATGAGGGCTTTGCGTTTCTTTGAATTAACTTGTTTGCAATTAAAAGTTAAGTTAGATGTTTCTCATTTTTTCAGTGCAAGATGACAGTTCTTCAGCAAAGATTTCACCCGTGAGGTTTCTGAACTCTTTTAGGACCCCCCCCCCCCCCCAATGTTGCCTAAGCAACCACAGATTTGCAGTGCAGCGCAGCATAGTGGCGCAGAAAAAACTATGAGCCGATTGAGATCGCGCTATACACGCCTGTCGCCGATGGGTGATGCAAGGAACATTATAAATGCAGGGAACTGTTCAACTTGGCCTCTGACCTGGCCCCGACTATGCCCATTTGCTGTGTCTGTGTATAGGAGAGTGGTAGCTCCAACTTCAATAAATAATAACCCTGCTGCTCCTGTTTCAAGTTGAATAATGCTAGTTTTGCTAAAGTACTGAGACTCAGCCTCTTGTTTGGGGATGCAAGACAGTGACTCACGTGTCATAGACCATTCTGGACCAAACCTTGTTTAGTTGCTCTCTAGGACCATACAGACAGGACAGACTAATTTGGAACATAGGATTTTCACCCTAGGGATCCCAATTGTTTTGATTTTTTTCTTTTGTTTTGTGTGCTACTGTTTGTACACCAATGCCACCTGTTAGCTCAGAGGAAATTAAACATTTGAACAGACTGAAGCCAGTATATCAAACACAATGATAAGAGCTTAGCATTACTTACTAGGGCAACGCCACATGCTACTTCTGTCTACTGTAATATAAAAGGAAGAATTGTGTGCTTCTGTTGGGGGATGTTGGGTGATGCTTGATTGAGAGTGCAAGTACAGCATAATACAATGGAGAATCTAAGGGTTGTTGTGTAACTTCTGCTTTGTCAGGTTTTCTTCATAATTTAGGCACTACAAACTGTCCACCTTGAACTAAGAGAATAAGTCAGACATGACTAGTGGTTACAAACTAGGAAGGAGATACCACAATTGACAGATGAGACAGCTAGCAAAAACAACTGAGTCACCATTTAAAAAAACACAAACTTTTGTTTTTGCCTCACTTGTCATCTGCGGGTTTCTGCTATTTTCACCAAGCTCCACAAAAATTATCATTTAATTAGTCATGGCCAACTCACGAATAACCAAAACCACGCATTATGTAATATGTAAAGTTTGTCAATTTATTATGCCTGTGATAGTGTTCTGTGCCTGCACTCAGCGAAGAGAGCAATAGGATAATAAACTGAATTGAACTGATCACTTTTTGTCTGGTTCCCCTCTCCAGGCCATTTTCCCATAAATTACATATCAGTTACACTTTACTCCTAATAACATAACTCTAAGAGTTACTGGGGCATACAAACCTGAAAGAAACTGATTAAGCAATAGAGAACGATTTTGTGCATCCTCCTAGATATTAAGGCAGACTCTAGGATGACTCACGAAACCAATGGGTATGTGTACTTGAGGCAGGGTCAGTCTTTTTGACCAAAATCATTGCAATGATCAGAAAAGGTCCATATTGCCAAGACCATGGGGTGGACAAGTTACAACAGGAAATGTTGAAAGAACTGGGGTTTATGGAGGTGTCTTTATTAACATTGCTTCCTTAGTGATGTCTGGCATACCAGGATCATATATGAAGACTCACCAACTATGGTGGTGACTCAATTTTTAAAAATAAGAATATGAGAGTGTGTTCCAATTACCAAAGAATCCCATGGTCCAGCCTCCCTGAGAAGCATGTCTGAGTTCTAGAACAAAGACTTATAAGGAAAACTTGTTACTTGTTCCTGCCTGTGAAATACTGGGCCAACTCTTTGTCCATGCACAGATACTATATGTGAAAGAGGGTAACTTAAGTTTTTAAATAAGGTCTGCATGTACTTAGCAGAAATAAAAAAAAGTGTATTACCTCTTAATCATATGAAACTTTCTAAAAAAGAATGTGTTTCCTTGTCTATTTTGGCCTAACATTCGATCTCTGTATTTGTGGAGTAAGAATTTGCATACCTGACCTTCAATAGAGTACATTTAATGAGTGTTCGGGACACCAACCAGGGCACATGTCCTCTCTAATGTTCATGACTTTCACGGACAGGATGTGAATGGAGATATGCTGTTTGGGGAATTTACTTGTCCTCTTTAGAACATAAGAATAATCTTGACGAGAATAAGCCATTCAGCCCAAGACAGCTCACCAGTCCTATCCACTTTATTCTTCTAAAATTACGTCAAGTCTAGTTTTGAAAGTCCCCAAAATCCTATTGTCTACAACACTACTTGGTAGCTCTTAGCCACATTACTGAGATATCTGGTATATACTTAAACAGTCTTCAGCTGTGTGTGATGTAGTTGATAAGGACATTTGTCAATTTAAATCTGAAGTCTTGTTTTTATCCGGGAAAAGCCTGATTTGCTCTTACATGTACAGAGGTCAGGGGTAATTTGTGGGGTCTCCCTAATTAAAGGAGTTCAAGTATTTAACAGCATCACTCATGAGTGAGAATAGATGTGTTTTTGAGATTGACCAGTGTAACAGAATGGCAGTGACAGTTTTTAGGACACTATACCAAACAGTGGTATTGTAGTAGAAGCCATGTCATTAGATGAAGTCTTCAATTTCCAAACTATTTTACATTCCACTGCTCACGTGTAGTTGCAAGTTCTAGGTAGTGAGTTAAATAATGAGGTTGTGAGTGTCAAGTAAATGACTGAAAGAAGCAGTAAAGTTTTACTAAGCTCACTCTGCCTCATAAGGTCAGAGACTCAGCTATGTTTAAGGACCTTAGAAAAGAACAGCTCCTTCTTCACATCAACAACCACCAGCTGTGGTATAGGTATGTAGCTGAAACTGGCATTCCTACAGGGGTGTACCTGCCATGGACTACTGGGAGATGACTCGTGGCAGACTCATGACGTTTTAAATAAAATGCATGTCTCTGCTGGCCTAGGAATGTTTGGGAATATCCCAGGAGGAGATGAAAACTATTCTTATAGATACAGAGGCCTCATCTGTCCAGTTTAGCATGTTGTCATTATCACCAGGAAAACCGGACTAAAATAGAAGCTTAGCATCATACACACTGTTAACTGTTGCACTTATGAGCTCATGAGACATTCAGAACAAATAAAATCTGAAAGATCAGTTTATCTTAAGCACGGCTCCAGACTGCGACTAAAATGGTCGCAAATTCAACCAAAAATAGGCTTTGGCAATTATAATTTCTAATTAGTTTGCCAGTGGCGAATTAATTCATTAAAACCTTAATTATATTGTAACAGATGCAAAAGGCCATTCTTTATTGCTAATCAGATCTGCTATCAACATATGTGTCGGTATGTCTGAGGTTCCCTCTTGGACGTGTCCAGGCTGTGCGTGAGGGAAGCACAACGAAAATGATGTCAGACTTAGAGAAGCGCACGTGTGCACAAAACATTTTTTAACTCAAGCGGCACTGTTGACATGGTGGCCGTGTATCCCAATTTCAAGGATAGGTTGGTTACTCTTGTACCAGAATGTTGGACGAAGAGCTGCATAATGACTCAACACACAAGGAAAACATGGAAAACATTTGAAATGCATCTGCCCATTATGTAGGTCAGCTGCTATTAAGATATCTGGGCCCCATGGAATTCACTGTCTCTTCTGAACTGGCACAGGCGCACTAAGGTGTGGTTATCACAGATGTACTGTTGTTCGTGCAACTTGCCGTGGCTTTTCTCTTTTGACTTAATGTATGCTACTTGTAAAATCCATGCCTGTCCGTCAGTAAACATGCCTGCATAGCTGCCAACCCACTGCTTCCTCAAGCACGGCAATGTCACGAAGTTTGTATTTTAAGGTTGTAGGTATATTACATGTTATTGTCGTTTTACCAGATGTCTATGTCAGTGCTTCCCAAACGCGGTCCTGGGGACCCACTGTTGCTGCAGGTTTTTGTTCCAACCAGATTCATCATTAGTCACAACACCTGATGACACTGATCTCGTTTAATTAGCTGGTATGTTTTTTTCTCTTATTCTACATTCAGAAAAGCACAGCAGCATGCTTTTTACATGTGTAAGACATTTAGAAATATTTCTGCTTTTGCTACAGATTTAAATGCTTAACTCTCTTTTGCTGATTTCATTATATTTTGCCCTTTCTCTGTGCAGTTTTCCCCCTTCGTTGTATCTTATTAATGACAACTGAAAATGAGCAGAGCAGACACCCAGGCAAACAACAATGAATAATCAAAGGCTGCAACTACTTTAGCGTCAGACCCACTAATTAGTAAATAATGGATTAATTAAACAACTAGATGAAAATATTGTTAAAAAGAAAAAAATACATTATTCCCATATAACTGCTTGGTACATTTTAATATATATATTTTTTAACTAAACTTAGTTTTCTAATTTCCATACTGTTCCCAAAACACAGAACTTGGGAAATAATAGTTCACTTAATTGACCCAGGAGTCCAATTAAAAACAGAAGCTGGTTGGAACAAAAACCTGCAGCCACAGTGGGTCCCCAGCACTGAGTTTGGGAAGCACTGGTCTATGTGATTGACAGCCAATAAACTTGAAAAATGTCAATGTCAATGTCAACTTTATTTATATAGCACATTTAAAACAACATTGGAATGCTGTGGCCAAAGTGCTTTACAATAATAGAACTAAAGAAAAACATACAATTAAAGAAAAACATACTATTAACATGAATAACATAAATAGAAATAAAATAAATGAACATAAATAAAATAATAAATAGAAGTAATGTTACATAATCACAATGAAGAAACCATCAGTATTACTGAAGGTCACGGAATGTAAGTGAATAGAAATGAGTCTTTAATCTTGTTTAATTATAGACGACTCCTTTATGTGATGAGGTAAAGAGTTCCACAGGCGAGGAGCAGCAGCTGCAAAAGCCCTGTCCCCCTTAGTTTTACACTTTAAGCACTCTGGATGGCTGGTGTAAAATACATAATTCGGATAAATAGGCAGGAGCAAGTCCATGTAAAGATTTAAAAACTAGCAACAAGATTTTAAAATCAAATCGAAAACTGACAGGCAGCCAGTGTAAAGAAGCTAATATTGGAGAAAGAGTCATACTTTCGTGCCCCAACCAGAAAGCGAGCAGCAGCATTCTGGACCAACTGTAACCTGTGTATCAGGGATTTGCTAATCCCAGAATACAGAGAGTTGCAGTAATCAAGGCGAGAAAAGATAAAAGCATGAGTAGATTTCTCAAGATCCCTAGAAGATAAAAAAAAATCTTGATTTTTACCTAATAGACGAAGCTGAAAAAAGCAACTCTTGACTACAGAATTAACTTGTTTCTCAAAAGAGAGGTTACTGTCAAAGATAACACCTAGATTGCGGACTTGAGGTTTGCAAAAGACAGAGAAAGAGCCAAGAAGTCCAAGACCAATTTGGGCTTTAGAGTAAAACTAAGTAAAAAAAGGCACTTCTTCAGTTTTTTTGACATGCATGCTGTATGTTCTGTTACCAATAAATTCTTAAATGGGAGCTCATCAGCAAAGAAACATGGAAAATAAGATTTAGTAAAATAACAGTAATAGTTATAATTAATAATTCTTTACTTGACACCAAAGAACTCTGTAAAAAGACATTTTAAAAGACAAATCATTAGAATAAATGTACTAATCCACTTCCATGCCATACGTGTTGACTTTCTTTTAAATATTTACTCAGAAAGGTTTTTTTCAGGGGAAAAAAGAGGGGCAAACATTTCCATGTCAAAGGTATTGTTGTGGAACTCAAATTTCGCCTTTGTCATATGAGCGATTAAAATCATGTGAATGAAATAGTTCAAGTTCTATCAAAAAAAAAACCTTGCCTGTCATGAGAACCTTTTAAATTGGGGGAGGATCTTTTCATAGCAGGTATCATTTTCTAATAAAACTTGTTTTCCCATATACTACATGCACAGTTGATCAAGGCTGATTAAAACTGATCAAAGATTTTTTAAAAACTTATAGAAAGTATTAAATGGTAATCTTTATCCTCTGCGCCTCTTCTTGTAAAATGAACACTGTGTAGTTAAAATGGTGCACAGTGACTTTAATAAGCTTACCAGGCAGTCTTCTACAGCTTTTTCTTATCTACTGTGCCCCTCCATCCCTTTCACCAGAGCAGACACTCATTTCCACAAATGAGCCTTTGCTGTTGAAATGCATGACCCATGTAAGCTACTTGCAAAATGATCACTGGACATATAAAATTATTGAAAATGTATTTTAAAAGACTGTAGAAAGTCTTCTATATCAATTTCATATCTAATATGGCTCTCCATCCCATTCATTGGGGACACTCATTTCCATAGTTAAAACTTTGTTGTTGAAAAGCCCTTCTGTTTGCAAAATGAACACTGGACACCTAAAATTGAGCTAAACCTATTTAAAAAGACTCTAGGAAGTCTTTTATCACTCTTTTCTCCACATTGCCCACTGGAAGGGGCACTTATTTCCCCATTTGGAACTGAACCCCCTGTCTGATGCTTACAACATGAACACTGGTTAGCTAAAATTTTTCAAAACATATTTCATAAGGTTGTACAAAGTCTTTTATGTTTGAATGATGAATACTGAAATTATAAAATTGACCAAATATTATTTTAAAAGATTGAAAGAAGTCTTCTAGATTACTTTCATGTCTACTGTGCCCCTCTGTTCCAACCATTCAAAAGGACACATTTCTTTGGCTAAGCCTTTACCGTAGAAATGCATGCCCCCTGTTTTCTGTTTTCACAATGAACATCCATCCATTCATCCATTTACTAACCCGCTGAATCCGAACACAGGGTCACGGGGGTCTGCTGGAGCCAATCCCAGCCAACACAGGGCACAAGGCAGGAACCAATCCCGGGAAGGGTGCCAACCCACCGCAGGACACACACAAACACACCCACACACCAAGCACACACTAGGGCCAATTTAGAAACGCCAATCCACCTAACCTACATGTCTTTGGACTGTGGGAGGAAACCGGAGCGCCCAGAGGAAACCCACGCAGACACGAGGAGAACATGCAAACTCCACGCAGGGAGGACCCGGGAAGCAAACCAGGGTCTCCTAACTGCGAGGCAGCAGCGCTACCACTGCGCCACCCACAATGAACACTGGACAGTTAATAATTTAAAAAATCTATAACTTACTATAGCTGATATAGAAAACATACCACTTCAGACCCAAAATCAGTTGTGAGGAATTAGGTTGCTCTATATGCACACCTTCTGCAGTGAAGACCCAGCATTTGTTGACACACATTTACTGGGCACTTCGTGTATCTCTGCACTTGGGTCACAAAGGACAGTGTGAAAAATGTTTGTGGGGAGTCTTACTAACAAAAGACCCTTATCACACAGATTTCCACAATATTCTACATCTTGTTGAGATCATTCTTGTTCTGCTTATTTTAGCAGTATTACCCTAAGTTCTTGTCAATAAGCCGCGGCTTATCTAAGGAAAAAAGTTGTGAAAATGAAAAAATAGAATATCGGCTTATACATAAGTCCGGCTTATACATCCATCGCGGGGGTTGCGTTCCAGAGCCACCCGCGAAATAAGAATATCCGCGAAGTAGAAACCATATGTTTATATGGTTATTTTTATATTGTCATGCTTGGGTCACAGATTTGCGCAGAAACACAGGAGGTTGTAGAGAGACAGGAACGTTATTCAAACACTGCAAACAAACATTTGTCTCTTTTTCAAAAGTTTAAACTGTGCTCCATGACAAGACAGAGATGACAGTTCCGTCTCACAATTAAAAGAATGCAAACATATCTTCCTCTTCAAAGGAGTGAAGCAAACAAATCAATATGTCTGTTTGGCTTTTAAGTATGCGAAGCACCGCGGCACAAAGCTGTTGAAGGCGGCAGCTCACACCCCCTCCGTCAGGAGCAGACAAAGAGAGAGAGAGGGAGAGTTTGTTTTTCAGTCAAAAATCAATACGTGCCCTTCGAGCTTTTAAGTATGCGAAGCACTGTGCAGCATGTCTTTTCAGGAATCAGCTTTACAAAAGATAGCAATGTGAAGATAATCTTTCAGCATTTTTAGACGAGCGTCCGTATCGTCTAGGTGTGCAAACAGCCCCCCTGCTCAATCCCCATACGTCAGGATCACAGATAGTCAGCGCAAGAGAGAGAGAACAGTAAGCCGGGTAGCTTCTCAGCCATCTGCCAATAGCGTCCCTTGTATGAAATCAACTGGGCAAACCAACTGAGGAAGCATGTACCAGAAATTAAAAGACCCATTGTCCGCAGAAATCCGCGATATATATTTAAATATGCTTACATATAAAATCACAATTTAAATGACCGCTACGCGCTCGTGTTGACTCGGCGACGCCCAGAGCAGAAAGAACGCGCTCCGGCCGCTCCAACCGCGCCATGCGGGGAGTGAGAGAGACGGCAATATCTCACACTCTCTCCCCCCTTAAAGAAATTAAATGGGCGCGAGTGAGACCACTGACCTCCCTCCCTTCTATTAGTTATAGGTTATAGTACGTTCGGCTTATCCATGAGTCCGGCTTATCTATGATACGATTTTATTTTAAAAATTCGTATGATTTTTGGTCTCCGGCTAATACATGAGTCCGGCTTATAGACAAGAACTTAGGGTACTTGGCACATAAATCAAAGCTATTGGTTCCTATTTTTTTTCTTTTAGGAGCCACTGGCTCCATGAGGTGATCTTTTTGTCTGGAGCCCTGATAAGTCACATTCAGTCACGTAGCCATATTCATTAAAAGAAAACTCACAATCACCAATCAACCAAAAATGCAGGTCTTTGGATGTGTACCTGGGGAAAACATCATAGATGCAGAGAGGATGTGTAGGCTCCACTCAGACATTATTAATATATGTGATTCAACAATTTAAATATATCATTTCTGCATTTGTTGTGAAAGGCTCATACACAGTAGTTAATTTTATTAGTGTTTAACATCTTTTAATTTACTGAGCCCCTTGTCTTGCAAATAAACCAGATTTCTAATTATTTGTAAAACTAAGCATTTTTAGCAATGACTTTACTTACACTCACGGTATAGTAAGAGAAATGAAGAATTAAATCAAACATCACTGTTCTGTAAAATTTATGCAGACTATGTGCATTCAAAGCACAGGATACATTGAAAAAATGGTTAAATGGATTAAATAGAAGTACTTAATTCAGTGCATTCTTACAGAGTACATGTACATAAACAATTCAAACACAGTACACTCCCAATATCATCTTTGCGGGAGCCACCTATGTCTTTACAACAGCTTCTTACACAGCAAACATCAGAAGCTAAAAATTATCGTGAACACATTTGAGAATATAACTCTTCTTTAGCGTTTGCTTCCATGGGTGCACAGATAACTCAACCTCCTGGCCACGGACCATACTGTTTTAAAATACACGGGCAAATTTATCACCAAATCTCTCCACTATACGCTAACACTTCTACCTCTCCAGGATATGGACAGTTGAATGTTTTTGACACAGCACAAGCTACTGAAGTCCACTTACAAAATAAAGCAAACTCTGCATGTAGCGAAAATGTACTTCTCCAGCTAGATTCCATGCTCAGAACCATCAACCCCTTCGCTAAATCATACAAACACACGCATGAAATCGCTCAGTCCAATCCAACAGCATCTGCACGAATGGTTTCAAGGAAAACCCTAGGCAGGATTTACAACGATACAATGCCCCGACACTGCAGCGATTTTCGTTGGAGAAGATGGCGAAACACCTGCCGAAAGGGACATTTGCATCTATCCCATAGGCAACTCCTGTAAACAGATTTCCACGCTCAATATGAATTGCGATCCTATGGTTTACCCACTTTTATTTCCCACTTTTATTCCCTTACGGAGACATTGGCTGGCACAAAGATTTACAACATGTTCCCGATAAAAGAAGCGCCAAGTGAATAAGGCTTACTCAATGCCAATTTTATGCGTACAGATTAGCAATGAGGAATACATTTAGTATTTTGCACTCCAGTGGCAAACTATTCCAACAGTACGTTGTAAGATGCGTATGTTAAAACAGAGGGCGCGTGTCTCAACTATCTCAGATTACATCAACAATATCTGCACGTTGAACAATACAAAGGGCTATCAGACGCACTGCAAGCAAACGCTGAAAATAACAACGTACAGTGGGTACGGAAAGTATTCAGACCCCCTTCAATTTTTCACTCTGTTATATTGCAGCCATTTGCTAAAATCATTTAAATTAATTTTTTTCCTCATTAATGTACACACAGCACCCCATATTGACAGACAAAAAAAAAGAATTTTTGAAATTGTTGCAGATTTATTACAAAAGAAAAATTGAAATATCACATGGTCCTAAGTATTCAGACCCTTTGCTCGGTATTTAGTAGAAGCACCCTTTTGAGCTAATACAGCCATAAGTCTTCTTGGGAAAGATGCAACAAGTTTTTCCACACCTGGATTTGGGGATCCTCTGCCATTCCTCCTTGCAGATCCTCTCCAGTTCTGTCAGGTTGGATGGTAAACGTTGGTGGATAGCCATTTTTAGGTCTCTCCAGAGATGCTCAATTGGGTTTAAGTCAGGGCTCTGGCTGGGCCATTCAAGAACAGTCACAGAGTTGTTGTGAAGCCACTCCTTCGTTATTTTAGCTGTGTGCTTAGGGTCATTGTCTTGTTGGAAGGTAAACCTTCGGCCAAGTCTGAGGTCCTTAGCACTCTGGAGAAGGTTTTTGTCCAGGATATCCCTGTACTTGGCCGCATTCATCTTTCCTTCGATTGCAACCAGTCGTCCTGTCCCTGCAGCTGAAAAACACCACCACAGCATGATGCTGCCACTGCCATGCTTCACTGTGGGGACTGTATTGGACAAGTGATGAGCTGTGCCTGGTTGTCTCCACACATACCGCTTAGAATTAAGGCCAAAAAGTTCTATCTTGGTCTCATCAGACCAGAGAATCTTATTTCTCACCATCTCAGAGTCCTTCAGGTGTCTTTTAGCAAACTCCATGTGGGCTGTCCTGTGTCTTGCACTGAGGAGAGGCTTCCGACAGGCCACTCTGCCATAAAGCCCTGACTGGTGGAGGGCTGCAGTGATGGTTGACTTTCTACAACTTTCTCCCATCTCCTTACTGTATCTCTGGAGCTCAGCCAAAGTGATCTTTGGGTTCTTCTTTACCTCTCTCACCAAGGCTCTTCTCCCCCGGTAGCTCAGCTTGGCCGGACGGCCAGCTCTAGGAAGGGTACTGGTCGTCCCAAACGTCTTCCATTTAAGGATTATGGAGGCCACTGTGCTCTTGGGAACCTTAAGTGCAGCAGAAATTTTTTTGTAACCTTGGCCAGATCTGTGCCTTGCCACAATTCTGTCTCTGAGCTCTTCAGGCAGTTCCTTTGACCTCATGATTCTTATTTGCTCTGACATGCATTGTGAGCTGTAAGGTCTTATATAGACAGGTGTGTGGCTTTCCTAATCAAGTCAAATCAGTATAATCAAACACAGCTGGACTCAAAGGAAGATGATCTCAAGGATGATCAGAAGAAATGGAAAGCACCTGAGTTAAATATATGAGTGTCACAGCAAAGCGTCTGAATACTTAGGACCATGTGATATTTCAGTTTTTCTTTTTTAATAAATCTGCAACAATTTCAAAAATTCTTTTTTTTGTCTGTCAATATGGGGTGCTGTGTGTACATTAATGAGGAAAAAAATGAATTTAAATGATTTTAGCAAATGGCTGCAATATAACAAAGAGTGAAAAATTGAAGGGGGTCTGAATACTTTCCATACCCACTGTATATGTAGGCAAAATGATCATATTACCGTCCACATTTCCAGGAAGTCCAAGATACATGCAACAAAACTATCAGGATGCCATGGCCATAGTACGTAAATTCGGAAAGCCTGATTTCTTTTTCACATGTAATCCTGCTTGGCCGGAAATTCTACATGCACACTGCATCTTTCAAGAAGTATTTATTTCTTCTTGATTTCTGAATTCATTTCTCACCGTTTTCCGTTCCTATTCTTACACCGCCATATGCTACGCCAGGTGTTGGCTAGTTATATTATATTGCATTATAAACATTCAATGCTTACGAGAAAACCAACATCCTAAAAACTGAATTACCAACAAGCACTATATTGTCTTTAAAGTTATCTTTAAATGTTTAAGCAGATCAGTCTTCTCTTGTTACTGCTGTGTATATTTAGTATATTTAGAAGTACAGTTGAAATTAGTGCTGGGCAGTATACCGGTTCATACCGAAAACCGTTTTTTATTTTTTTTATGATATGGATTTTTCTTATACCGCAACACCGGTTTAAATTGCCTAAACGACGTTCGGAACTTGGCGCAGCGGGAAACTGTTCAAGTGGGGACCTTTTTCACTGCTACACCGCAAAACACAGATTTGTTGCACTAGGGCTCTTTTTCACTGCTACACCACCAAATAGTGGGCGGTAGCATAGGAATGCTGCGTGGTGAAAATGGACAGAGAGCCTGGAGATACTTTAGTTTTAAAAGGTCAGATGTGTAAATACTGTTTCTATACTACTGGATAATACTGCAAGCCAAGTTGTACTTGTTTTATTTGTTTTCAATACAGTGTAATATACCTGGGTACTGTGTAATAGTGTGACGACATGTTTTCAAACCCCGTCTTAAGTTATATAGCACATTAAATGCTTTGTGTTAAGTGATTGTTAAACTGACTTCTTCTTGCACTAAGAGGAGGTGCCGGCAGCGAACCCCGCACAGAATTCATTCACTTCATGATCTTCCTTCTCTCTGAACATTTAGAATGCTAAAATAAATACTTAATATAATTTTCATGGTGAAATGCATTAAAGCATGCATTAATCATATGGGGGCACGGCGGCGTGCCTGCCTTGCATTTGCATGTTTTTCTGGTGGGTTTACTCGGCGCTTCAGTTTCCTTTCAAAGTCATGTAGGATGTGGGGTTTTGTTGTGCTATATTGACCCTGCTAGTGTATGTTTTGCTTATATTCATCCTTTGATGTGCCCGCAACTCTGAATGGATGGCATAATTAAACATGTATAACGAAGATATTTTTAAAGCTCTGAACACTCCGTGAGCTAAGTTTATAACTAGTTTTAATTTCACAAAGACGTTTATCGTGTGGTGATTGGTTATGTGGAGAAAGAAAAAGGACGGATAGGAACTGGGGTTTTAGTACGTCAGATAGAGACAGCACACGTGCAATAAAGAAAGCCCACTCAGAAGAACATGCATTGAATTCTGTGTTCGTGTCTCCGACCACCAGATCACAAACCCAACATTTATACAATATTTAAGTTAAACCTGTGCGATACCCATTCATACATCCAGTTTTTTGGAGCCTCGTCACACCTGCGATAAAGTTCTCTACACTGAACATAATAGTGCAACTATCAGTAATAATACTATTATTTATTTTATTGTTATTATTTATTAGTTTAAATATTATGCAGTTTAATGATGATAAAGTTGCTTAAAAAGTCACTTTAACGTGTCAGTGGACAGAGATTGTTAACATTAACAGAGTGTAGTTGGTTTACAAAAAATATTTACTATTTATTCCTTTTCTAAGACATATTCAGTGCAATACAACTTTTGACAAGCACTTCTGGATATTTTACTAAGTCTAAATGCCTCTTTGTATGGTTGAAAATATGTTGTCAAAATTATAGTTTAAGTTTTTTGCAAAATTTGTTCAATAAAAAGGTCCTATATTTTGACTGCATCTGTCATGCAATGTGGTACCTTCTCCATTAGTGCCACCCCCTTGAAAACTATGACTTTATGGGGCTATGCAAACCTGTATTAATACTTGTGTGCACATTAAAATGTTTTTTTTGTACAATGTACAATACTCTTGACAGTGGAATAGGTTATTCTTAACCACATTTTCCACTGGAATTACTGGCTAACATCCACTCATGCATGGGGAAAAAAATACCGTCGAATACCGTGAAACCGGGATAATTTTGAAAAATACCGTGATACAGAATTTTGGTCATACCGCCCACCCCTAGTTGAAATAAAGTACGATTTCATGATTTCTGATGTATGGTTGTCTTTAAAGTTATCTTTAAACGTTTAAGCAGATCAGTCTTCTCTTGTTACTGCTGTGTATATTTAGTATATTTAGAAGTACAGTTGAAATAAAGTACGATTCCATGATTTCTGATGTATGCAGCAGGAAATTTCCCATCCACAAGACTTTCTTCTCACGTTGCTTGCATTGCAATATCTTTTTATTTTTCCACACGATGAAGTAGAGAAACATAAGGCCAGACCAGCATGTATACATATTTATATACAGTATGACACTTTGGGTAGTCCTTCTGTCTACCACTTTATACCATTAGTAGCAAAAGTAGTCCTTAATGAAAGCATGCAGGAAAAAAAAAAACATTAAGTTTTTTTGAAGATGGGTCGGTTTACATTCAGCTTTACCTGTCTAGTTGACGTTAACCAACCCAAAAGACATGGTTATAATGAAAGTAGGGGTAAAATGTAAACAGTAGGTAAGATTAAGCTTAGGGAAGAATACAGATTTTTTTGACAGTCAGTTATATCAATATATTTATTAAAGGTTGGGTTAATGATGCTAAACTCAAACACTATTCCTACATTTTGTTTCTCTTCTTGGTATCTTGTAGCACTTGGTGCCACTGCTATACTGCCAAACTGTTCTCCTGCCCATGGAAATAGTTATCTGAGATACGGGAGCCTTGGAATCATCTGAGGAAAGATTCTGTCTTTAGAATGCCCAGGAGGGGGTGGATAGCAAGTTGGCCTAGGTCTCCATGACTATGACTGCATCTAACTTTGTCTTTTACTTTCTTTAGCCACAGTTTAACAGTTAATTAACTGACAGGATATTGTTGGTTTCCACTTATGTTAATCACTGTCAGAATACTTTTATTTCTAGTGTATTTAAACAAATTTGTGTCTTTGTGTTCTAATTATGCATTTAGTAATTTGCAAAATTTACACTTGCATTTCACTTATCACAGCACTGTGCATCTGCACTCAAAAACAAACTAAATTCTGAAAAACTGAATAAACAATTTACATGTTTAAATACATTTTATGCATGGAGGCCTTGAGAGAGAGAGAGAGAGAGAGATTGCTACAGGGTTAATAACAGCAGAGAGAAGGAAACAGTTTTTATCAGTTGCAAAGTCAGACATAATGCTTGCATTTTGTAGACTGGAACTAAGAGAATGTAGAGTGGCCTCATAAAAAAAAATAAAGGCTTAAATATAAATTCTGTGTGGCATCACTTTTTTGCATCTCCGTGCTCAGTACACTGTACAAATGTCCAGAAAATAAAGTGGAACTATGAGTGCAATTCAAATATTTTCAACAAAGTTAATTTCACATATAAAGCCATAAGACTATTTGCACAGAAAAAGTTTATGAATGAACATGGGCAGTAAAGGGATGCTAAGGCTACATTTTTCTTTTTCCTTTTAAGAAACCTGAATTGTTAACATTCACATGCGTTACACTTTCTGAGATGAAAAAATAATTATTTTTAACATTCCCAAGCTTAACGCATAGAATGTTAATTTAACAAAGCATGGCCTCTGTGCTGGGTGTGACATTAAACTGCATCCGGCCCTGCAAGAGGTCCTCCAACTAGCAGGGAAATCATGGGGGTTGGTGGCAGGATTGGCACTCCAGCCACTGTAAAAGAAACACACAGCTCAGAGACGCCACAAAGGACTCCTTTGTGCTCTCTGCGGAATTGGCTCTGCTGCAGACATCCATAGGAAGGCTGCTCGCATCATGAAGGGGACTGGGGAAAGCCCTCGGGAGCCCCATCCCTGGAGGAGTAGAAACCGTTGGAGACCCAATGGGGTTAGGTCTGTTGGGGATCAGAACTGGTGTGGTGCTGAGGCATTGCCCACTGCACAACAGCACTCAGGTCCCAATTTTGAGGCGGCCCATACGGGTAGGCGCATGGAACGTCTCGTCTCTCCGGCAAGATGATCATCTTCCTAAGCTGTCAGAGGAGCTGCGTAAACTCCGCATTTCAGTGGTGGCACTCTCTGAGGTGCGCAGACCGGGGACTGGCCAGATCTCTGTAGGTGGATACACCTTTTATTGGTCTGGTCGCTCTGATGACTGTCATACTCGCGGAGTAGCTGTTGCTGTAGCGGATTGGCTTCTTCTGATGGTGTCCGATGTCACCCCTTTCAACGAGCGTATTATGAGACTCAGATTACGGTACTCCTTGGGTGCCTTGTCTGTTGTCTCATTGTATGCTCCGACCGCGGTGAGTGATGTCTCGGCGAGGGAGACATTTTATTCGCAGCTTCACTTGGTGGTTGATGGGTGCCCATGAGGTGACACTCCTCTGGACATGGGTGACTTCAATGCAGCCACTGGCTCTGACAGGGCTGGTTATAAGGATTGTCTTTGTCCCCATGGGTCTGGTGACCGCGGTAAAAGTGGCTCCATGTTCCTTGACTTTGCAAAAGGTCAGGGGCTGTGAATCGCTGGATCCTGGTTCCAGTACCCAGAACCGCATCATTGGACTTGGTACTCCAATACTGGTGGTGCGGTGAAGTAGATCAATCACATCCTCGTGGGCAGACGCTGGAAGCTCTTGCAAAACTGCAGGGTCTACAGAAGATGCCTAGTTTGTGAATTCTGACCACATACTTGTTGTTACTACTCTTAAGATCCAGCTTAGATCCGGCAAGTTATCACCTACTAGGAAAATGAGCCTGGCCATGGCCAGACTCCTAGACCAGGCTGTTTTTAATGAGTTTGCACGCAGTTTGTGTGAGGAACTTGCAGATTTGGGTATAACTGCCGATCCTAATGTGATGTGTGAGACCTTCCGTGACAAGACCCAGAAGGTTGCTGAGGGTTGTGTTGGTGTTACTGGTGTTCACAGAAGGAGGTGTTTCATCTCACAGGGCACCCTGGATATCATCGAGAATAGTCGTAGCACATGGCTCAATGGCAACTCTGGTCTGTACTGGGAACTGAGGCAGACAGCTGCGAGGGCTCTGAGGGCAGATAAAGAGGCATTTGTTAGAGGAATCTGTGAGCAACTGACACACCATCTGTGGTCTAGCGACCCACGTCCTGTTTACAGAGGAATCAAAACATTACGCACATCTGAATCTGTTCCTCGGACAGCTGCAGTCAGGGCGGCTGATGTAATGATCCTTACGGATGACACTGCAGTTGTGACCCGCTGGGCTGGCTACTTTGAGCAGTTGTTCAAAGCTGATCCTCCGGCTAGGACGTTGGATATCTCGGGGTCCACGGTTCTTGAGGCTGATCCTCCAATTAGCTGTGAACCACCCAATCTCACTGAGAGTTCTCATGGAGTGCAAATGTGAATATCAGCAGAGTTTCTTTGCAGCCTTTGTCGATTTTTGTAAAGCGTTCGACTCAGTTGATCGAGCTGCCCTGTGGGACATCCTGAGGGTTCGTGGGATCCACTCGAGGTTGCTGGATATCATGGCCGGCCTGCACACTGGTACTGTACGTGCTGTGCAGAGTGGAGGCAGGACCTCTGTGTTTTTCCTAGCTGATTCTGGTGTTCGTCAGGGGTGTGTTCTTGCTCCTACTCTGTTCAATGTTTGTATGGGCTGGGTGATGGGCAAGGTTGTGGGGTCTAGTGGCTCTGGGTCATCTTTTGTTAAAGAAAGATTCACGGATCTTTACTTTGCTGACAATGCTGTGATCTTTGCAGAATCAATGGAGGCTCTGATCGGGGCGCTCGAGAGACTGAGCGAGGAGTCTGAGTGTCTGGGCTTGAGAATGTCCTGGATAAAAACCAAGATGTAGGCCTTTAATGACCTCTTGGGCACAGGCATCAGTATGTCCTGGATTTTACACTTCAAGTTTTTTTACCTGCAGCACCCCCTGGCGGCACCCACGGAACCTAATAGGGCTGCTCCAAGCTACAACTCCTGGCATGCCCAGCGGGGACCAGTGGTGCCGTAGCAACCCAGAGGGGCTGCCCACTAGCAACTTGAGAAAGATACTTTCCCAGACAGGTTCTCTCCCTCGGTCCTAAGTGTAAAAGAACACTTTAATCAGAGTATAGCATCATGTCAATGAAACAGCTGGGATATTGATTTGGTCAGTAAAGTAGCAGAGGGTGTTGTTAATCACTTTCAGCTGCTTTGGTGTTAATGGCATTAACAACATGTGCACTAGAGGGGCAACAACGAGATTATCCCCAAAACAGTAATGGTTTAACAGGTTGAGGTCACTGACATTTTTCTCTCCTCATCTTTTCTGACTGCTTTTTCTACTAGTTTTGCATTTGACTATGGTCAGTGTCACTACTGGTAGCATGAGTCGATACCTGGACCCTACAGAGGCTGCACAGGTAGTCCAACTTCTCCAGGATGGCACTTTAATACGTGTCATTACCAGAAGGTTTGCTGTGTCTCCCAGCACAGTCTCAAGGGCATGGAAGAGATTCCAGGAGACGGGCAGTTACTCTAGGAGTGCTGGACAGGGCCATAGAAGGTCCTTAACCCATCAGCAGGATTGGTATCTGCTCCTTTGGGCAAGGAGGAACAGGATGAGCACTGCCAGAGTCCTACAAAATGACCTCCAGCAGGCCACTGGAGTGAATGTTTCTGACCAAACAATCAGAAACAGACTTCATGAGGGTGGCCTGAGGGCCGATGTCCTATAGTGGGCCCTGTACTCACTGCCCGGCACCGTGGAGCTCAATTGGCATTTGCCATAGAATACCAGAATTGGCAGGCCCACCACTGGCACCCTGTGCTTTTCACCGATGAGAGCAAGTTCACCCTGAGCACATGTGACAGATGTGAAAGGGATAACATTATGCTGCCTGTAACATCGTTCAGCATAACCGGTTTGGTGGTGGGTCAGTGATGGTCTATGGGGGCATATCCCTGGAGGGACGCACAGACCTCTACAGACTAGAGAACGGCACCTTGACTGCCATTAGGTATCAGGATGAAATCCTTGGACTCACTGTCAGACCCTACGCTGATGCAGTGGGTCCTGGGGTCTTCCTGGTGCACAACAATGCCCGGCGTCATGTGGCGGGAGTATGCAGGTAGTTCCTGGAGGATGAAGGAATTGATACCATTGACTGGCCCCACGCTTGCCTGACCTAAATCCAATACAACACCTCTCGGACATTATGTTTCAGTCCATCTGATGCAGCCAGGTTGCACCTCAGACTGTCCAGGAGCTCAAGGATTCCCTGGTCCAGATATGGGAGGAGATCCCCCCAGGACACCATCCGTTGTCTCATTAGGAGCATGACCCACCATTGTCAGGCATGCATACGTCGGGACCATACAAACTACCGAGTACAATTCTGAGTTGCTGCAATGAAATTTCGGCAAAATGGACTAGCCAGCCGCATCATTTTTTCACTTTGATTTTTGGGGTGTCTTTGAATTCAGCCCTCTATAGGTTTGTAATTTTCATTTCCATCAAACGATGTGGCATCCTTTCGTTCCTAACACATCACATAGTCCATTTCAGTATAGATATTCATTGAGATATGATGTGTTTTCAAAGTGTTCCTTAAATTTTTTTAAGCAGTTATATATTAAATATATATAAAAGCATAATTCTTATATCTATAATAATAAAAGGCAAAGCCCTCACTGACTGACTGACTCACTCACTCACTCACTGACTGACTGACTCACTCATCACTAATTCTCCAACTTCCCGTGTAGGTGGAAGGCTGAAATTTGGCAGGCTCATTCCTTACAGCTTACTTACAAAAGTTAGGCAGGTTTCATTTCGAAATTCAAAGCGTAATGGTCATAACTGGAACATATTCTTTGTCCATACACTGTAATGGAGGAGGCGGAGTCACGTATCCTACGTAATCACGTGAACTAAAAACAAGGAAGAGATTTACAGCACGAGTCACACGCGGGAACGAAGGTAAATGACGTTAATTTTTGACTGTCTTTTAATACTGTGTAAGCATACATATTAACACATGTACAATTAAACGTGTGCATTTACGGGGTGATTTCTCAGGCTTAAAAGCTCACCTTTTATCAAACGCGGGAACAAAGGTAACTGACGTTGTTCACTGTCTTTTAATACTGTGTAACCATACATATTAACACATGTCCAATTAAACGTGTGCATTTACGGGGTGATTTCTCAGGCTTAAAAGCTCGCCTTTTACTAAAAAGGTAAATGCAAAACTATTTTCAATCAGTTTATTGAAACGCTCCCGTTAAGGACTGCAATAACATATTCGCGAGATAAAAGAACGAAGTAGGGGGAAATGGAGGAAGAGCCGCAAACAGCGAAGAGCAAAAAATTAATTAAACAATTGAGAACGGAGCGAGTTAAGCATACAAGCATGTTCATAAGGGAAACAAAGCACGGTGTAAAACGTAAGTTTAAATTAAGTTTATAGAAACGCTCCCGCTGCGGATTGCAATAACATATTCGCGAGATAAAAGTTTAATGAGAAGACACGAGGTATAAACGAACCACACGCCGTGGCGCAACGTTAGGGGCAACAGTTTCAACCATTCTATGATCTGCTTCTCGCAACTGAAAGACGGCACATGGCGGATGTTAGCCGACTTGCTGACCGCAACGTTAGGGGCTTCAACTATGGCGCTGACGCCACATCTCAGTGCCAACACTTTGCAGACTCTACTTAAAAGACACGCCCTCCTCACTGGACAGTTAAAAACACCAATCAAACTAACAATGACATCAAGTATTACCCAATCAAAAGTAGGAAAGGAGGCATCTTCATAAAATGCGTGTGGGATGATTTGCATGAGACGCTGCTTTAAAAAAAAAATGATAAAAAAAATACGGGATAAATCCCGTCCAGTATTGATTCAAAACATGACGCGCAATTTCATTCTCAAACGCGGCACGATTCCGTATTTTAAAGGACGGGTGGCAACCCTACAGTGACAGGTAACCACCCATACAATCAGATTGTGATTCAGACTAGGAATGCAATGAATGTAATTACCCCGATCTACATACAAGGCGAAAGTCTTGCAACATTCAAAGATGATGGTTTGGGATAAGTACACCATACAACATAAAAGAGCTTATGAAGCCTTGAACCGAAAAAAGCAAGATCTCAGAGATCGTAAAAAAAAAATAGGAGGTAATGTCGTTTTACTCGCTGTAGATTTTAGTCAAACATTACCAGTTATTCCACGAGGGAGACCAGCAGATGAACTCAACGCGTGTTTAAAATCCAGGCTTCTCCCACGCTCGGTTATATGTCGCGTGTTCTCGGGTAGGTGCACCAAAAAATGTATACATTTAAGCATGTAATGGGCAAACAAAAAATGAGGTATACCCGAAGGCACTGCAGTAGTACTTAATGTAACTTTACTTCTTAAATGTTAATGTTTTACTGTTTAATAATTTATACGCTTCTTATATGTTGTTCAAATTCTTTTATCAAAATACCACTGACAGCGCAATGCACGATAACATGGAGTGAATACACCATACGCATCCGCCCACGGCTGCCCTGCTGTGCGCAGATAGGAGTTGATTCTACAATAAAATAAAATAAACATAAAAAGAGTAAAACAATCATCACCCATAAAGCGTGTGTGTGTGTATATATGTGTATATATATATGCTGATATGTGGATGTGTATATGTATATATATATATATGTAGATATGTATATACAGTGGTGTGAAAAACTATTTGCCCCCTTCCTGATTTCTTATTCTTTTGCATGTTTGTCACACAAAATGTTTCTGATCATCAAACACATTTAACCATTAGTCAAATATAACACAAGTAAACACAAAATGCAGTTTGTAAATGGTGGTTTTTATTATTTAGGGAGAAAAAAAAATCCAAACCTACATGGCCCTGTGTGAAAAAGTAATTGCCCCCTGAACCTAATAACTGGTTGGGCCACCCTTAGCAGCAATAACTGCAATCAAGCGTTTGCGATAACTTGCAATGAGTCTTTTACAGCGCTCTGGAGGAATTTTGGCTCACTCATCTTTGCAAAATTGTTGTAATTCAGCTTTATTTGAGGGTTTTCTAGCGTGAACCGCCTTTTTAAGGTCATGCCATAGCATCTCAATTGGATTCAGGTCAGGACTTTGACTAGGCCACTCCAAAGTCTTCATTTTGTTTTTCTTCAGCCATTCAGAGGTGGATTTGCTGTTGTGTTTTGGGTCATTGTCCTGTTGCAGCACCCAAGATCGCTTCAGCTTGAGTTGACGAACAGATGGCTGGACATTCTCCTTCAGGATTTTTTGGTAGACTGTAGAATTCATGGTTCCATCTATCACAGCAAGCCTTCCAGGTCCTGAAGCAGCAAAACAACCCCAGACCATCACACTACCACCACCATATTTTACTGTTGGTATGATGTTCTTTTTCTGAAATGCTGTGTTCCTTTTACGCCAGATGTAACGGGACATTTGCCTTCCAAAAAGTTCAACTTTTGTCTAATCAGTCCACAAGGTATTTTCCCAAAAGTCTTGGCAATCATTGAGATGTTTCTTAGCAAAATTGAGACGAGCCCTAATGTTCTTTTTGCTTAACAGTGGTTTGCGTCTTGGACATCTGCCATGCAGGCCGTTTTTGCCCAGTCTCTTTCTTATGGTGGAGTCGTGAACACTGACCTTAATTGAGGCAAGTGAGGCCTGCAGTTCTTTAGATGTTGTCCTGGGGTCTTTTGTGACCTCTCGGATGAGTCGTCTCTGCGCTCTTGGGGTAATTTTGGTCGGCCGGCTACTCCTGGGAAGGTTCACCACTGTTCCATGTTTTTGCCATTTGTGGATAATGGCTCTCACTGTGGTTGGCTGGAGTCCCAAAGCTTTAGAAATGGCTTTATAACCTTTACCAGACTGATAGATCTCAATTACTTCTGTTCTCATTTGTTCCTGAATTTCTTTGGATCTTGGCATGATGTCTAGCTTTTGAGGTGCTTTTAGTCTACTTCTCTGTGTCAGGCAGCTCCAATTTAAGTGATTTCTTGATTGAAACAGGTGTGGCAGTAATCAGGCCTGGGGGTGGCTACGGAAATTGAACTCAGGTGTGATTCACCACAGTTAGGTTATTTTTTAACAAGGGGGCAATTACTTTTTCACACAGGGCCATGTAGGTTTGGATTTTTTTTCTCCCTAAATAATAAAAACCATCATTTAAAAACTGCATTTTGTGTTTACTTGTGTTATATTTGACTAATGGTTAAATGTGTTTGATGATCAGAAACATTTTGTGTGATAAACATGCAAAAGAATAAGAAATCAGGAAGGGGGCAAATAGTTTTTCACACCACTGTATATGTGTATATGTATATGTATATATATGTTTATATGTGTGTGTATTTTATATATATAAAACACAGCAACACTCATAACAATGACAACACAATTACATTGACAATCATGTTACGTTATTTTTAAAATGTTTCCTTTTTTTTTCATAACCTCTTTAACACACTACTTCTCCGCTGCGAAGCGCGGGTATTTTGCTAGTATATATATATATATATATAGTTCATGCAAAAGTTTGGAGCCTCTGGTCACATTTTGTTGATATTTAAAGTAAAAAATAGGAAGTACATCTTTGATATAAAACAAACTAAAACATAGTACTTGTATGAAAATGGTAATGTACAGTTACACTTTAATTGACGAACTAAAAAAAATATCCTCTTTAATAAAATCCCTGTGTGCGTCCAGGTGTCCGTGTGTGTGTGTCTTCTGGTGAAGTGTGCATGCGCAGGGCACGGTGCGATGCGTGATATTACTGTCAGAGAAAGTTACAGGCGTTTTACAGAAATACAAACCAGTATTACTGCGAGAGGAAATTAAAGGTACACAATACAGTGACGCATATTACAGCCACATACAAGCCAGTATTACTGTCAGAGAAAATTAAAGGCATATTACCGACGCACACGCCTGTATTACTGCCAGAAAAAATTAAAGGTATATTACGGACGTACAAGCCAGCAGACGTACAAGACAGTATTACTGTCACAGAAAATTAAAGACACACAGTACACGGTGGCAGCCCACGAAGAACAGTCAGCTCAGCAAGTGAACATCAACAAAAGTAAGGCTGAAAGACAAAGAAAAATACGACCAACATAAAGAATGAGGTCAAGGTCCCTTGCCATTTGATATAGACTGTTCCTACTAATGTTTATGCACTACTGTTCTAGCGCCCATTATTTTAACGGGCTTAATGACTAGTAAAAAATAAAAGAGTAAATAGAGAATTTTCAAAAGTCAGTACTTGGCAACACCTGCAATGGAAAAACTCACAGCTTGCAAATAGTTTTTTTCAGCCAGCTACAAATCTTTGAATTCTTCCTTGCCAATCACTTTCAGCTGTGAAATATTTTTGGCTTGTCTTTCATGCACAGCACTTTTAAGATCTAACCACAAATTCATAAGACAATCAAGTAAGGGGACTGCAAGGGCCATTCCAAACCCTTCACCTTGTGTTTCTTTAAGGATTTAATAGATTTAAAAGTGTGCTTCATATGATTATCTATATATATATAATTCACTAAGCAGCCGACAAGGCACGCAAGACAACCATGGGATGTGCATGACATAGCCACGCCTGCCAACTCACAAAGCCCCACCCACCAACTCTAAGACCATGGTATACGAAGACAACTCGCCGAGCCACACCCACCAAATCTAAGACCATGAGACGAGAATGCCTGCTGACCCGCCCGTCCACCTGACTGTTACCAGCATTCACCGCAATGTACTGGAGTGTAAAACTATCGCAGCTGCTAAGCTTTCAGCCACGTGAGATTGAGCAATAACAGGTCTGTGATGCCCTAAGTGTCCGGGGCTGCACGCGCGCTACACTGAATGGATCAACGTGTGTCTACCTGGCGCCAAGAGGCATGGGTAACCCGTTGGATCCCATTCGTGATGGGGACCAGGGCTTGCAATTGTTCCCCACGAACGAGGAATTCCCAGTAAGTGCGGGTCATAAGCTTGCACTGATTAAGTCCCTGCCCTTTGTACACACCACCCGTCGCTACTACCGATTGGATGGTTTAGTGAGGTCCTCATATCGGCCCTGCAGCGGTCGCTCGCAGACTCTGGCGGAGCGCCAAGAATACGATCGAACTTGACTATCTAGAGGAAGTAAAAGTCGTAATTCCGTAGGTAAACCTGCGGAAGGATCATTATCGGTTGTGCCGACCCGTCATTGGACGGTTAGGACCTGAAACCTCTTGGGCCCGCTTCCCCGCCCTCTCTCCGGAGAGGCGGAGGGGGCGGAAAGGGTGTCCTCCCTGGGCGTCCTTCCCCTCTCCCACCGTTCCACCCTCCGCACCCAATCGCCGTCCAGCCTTGTCCCTCGCTCTGGGAGGTGGGGGCGCGGCGGCGTTCCTCCAGTTTTCAGTCACGGACAATTGTATGTTGCTCTCTCCAGAGTTCCATCTTTTCATTCACTTACAGTCGTATCCTCAAACCCACCCCATTTGGATAACTGTGTCTTTCAGGTAGTGTTCACCCATCAATACATAATCATGCAGCGTATGCTACGCCGCAGGTTGGCTAGTCTTATTTAAGAAGCCATCCTTTAATCAGCTTAAGTTTTCTGACTGTCAGTCTTAAATTCTCCATAAGGATTTCTTGATATTTAGTACGATCTGTTCTTCCTAGCACTTACACAGTTTCCTGTTCCACTAGCTGCCACACAACCCCAAAGCATAATAGATCCACCTGCATATTTAACAGTTGGTAAGGTGTTCCTTTTTTTCCTCCCAACCACCCTTTATGGATTGTATCCAAAGGAGTTAAATTTTAACTTAATTTGTTCACAGCACATGGTTCCAAAATGCCTGTGTCCTATGCAGATGTTGTTTTGCATGCTTAACACATTTTTTGGGGAATGAGATTACAGATAAGTTTTCCTTCTGATGGCTTTCTGTGAAGACCATGTACAGGAAGTATTGCATAGTAGAGCGATACACTATCACTCCTTTTTTAGCTAAACCTGCCTTTAGCCAATTCCTAACAATAATTGTTGATCTGATTAACAGGTTCTGAGACCTTGCAACTGAAAGGTTGTCCAAAACTTTGTAAATGCTACATTTACCCTTTAATTTTTTTACATTTTAATTTATCAAATAATTTTGTATCTGTTCATTAAAATTTTAATAAAAATACCTCTGTTTTAGTTTTTTTTGTTGATGCCATATATTTACTAGTTTTCACTCCAAATGTTAACCAAACATATAATTTGGTCAGGGGCTCCAATTTTTGCATGAAATGTATATACAGGTTATATATTCCTTTTCCCAACCAGGACACCATAATGAAAGGACAGTATGGAAGGACGTATAACCCGGCCAGGATGGAGCTGAATCAACATCCCATGCAAAGGGATAAATTAGTGGACAGTAGGGAGGAGCTGAGATATTAAGAGCAATTCCTCCACCAGTTTAATAGATGGCAGTGTTCCACTGGCATGGACCCAGTAAGGACACCCACAGGGGTTTATGGGAATCGTAGTCCTGAGGGACAACCCTGACAGAGTCGTTAGATGCAGTCAGAAGGCACTGCAGAGAGAAGAACTCCCTATTTCAAGAGGCTTCCGTCTGACACAGAATTGCATCTAATGGGCTATGCTCCGTTACTGGAAGTACTTCCGGATCTGACATAAAAGTGATTTGTCCAGCCTCCTCTGGTGAGTCAGGAGGCAGAAGGCAACGCTCACCTAGAGGAGGAAAAGGATTGTTCATTGAAAGGCTGTGGATGGGTTTGTACCCTTTATTTTACACCTGGGACTGTTTAGTGTGGTGTGTCTGGGTTTTGGAGCTCAGTAGCACCCCCTGTATATACATACATATACAGTACATATACTGTATACTGGCATCCTGCCCGAGGTTTGTTTCCTGCCTTGCGCCCTGGGGTTAGCTCCAGCAGACCCCCGTGACCCTGTAGCGGCCCGCTTCTTCTCTTCTTTCGTCACCATCTTTTCGCTTTAAAACTGATTAAGTCAGTGTTTGTGTTGCAATTACTTAGTACGTTTTCTTTAATTTTTCACTTAAGCTGGAACTTAAGTCTTCAATCTGCCTCAAGAATGATTTAAGATATAAAGAAGTAGGGGAAGTGATGACAAAGGTGGTAGGGATGAGAACGGTGCCTGTACGCATGTGCCACACGGCCACCCTACTGGCCGCTGCCGAGAGTTGATTCTACTATAAAATAAAATAAAAATAATAAGAGGAATAACCTTGGAAGTCAATCATCACCCTGAAAGTGGATAGTAGACGTCACGTAGTATATGTGTACCAAATTTCAGATGATTTAAAATCCTAGACAGACAAACGGACAGCCACGGTAGCATATTATATAAGAAGATACATACACGAGGGGTAGTCAAGCTAAAGAGTGAAAATAGGATTTATTATAAAATGGAACAAACCTCAACAAAACTGATAATGTCATTTCTCAATGTAGTCTCCACCTTTCTCAATGCACTTGCGCCACCTGCCTGGAAGTGCCTGGATACCAGCAGAATAAAAGGTTTTGTCTTGTCCTCGCAATATATACTGTATATACTGTATATATTTATATTTTTTTTTACTTAAGTGACAGGTAATTAGCTCTTCCTTTGGCAAAAGTTATTTGAAGAAGTAAAAAAGTAAATGGTCATGAAAATATAATAATTAAACACAGACACCCATCCACTACACCCCATACAAAGAGAGAAGCAAACAAAATTTCAGCCAGAGGTGCATGTCTCTGGAGATATTTTTCAAGTAACCATTTCCAACATCTTGTGTCATGTATGGAAATATTCCAAAGCATTGGCTGTCCCTTACTATTTTCAGGTTTATAGAGGTTTCTCATCATGACTCATTCAATTTTTCCTTTTCAAATTACTTCCAACTTTGAAATGCACTAGTTGTTTACATAATATTGTACTTAAATTATTAAATTAGTGACCTATGTAATAATAATAAATAATATCTAAAAATAACACAATTTCTACAGAGTACTACATTATTTAAGTTAGATATATTAGTTAGATATACTACATTATATAAGTCAGTCTTATTATATTGTATTAGCATTTTTTAAAAACAACCATATATTTTATGAATCTCCTAACCCAATTGAAAGGGTGTGGAGAGCTGGAGAAAATCTTGGCCACATAAGGTGCTAATAAGGAATCACTCCTAGATATGATA